>NC_022018.1:8455901-8486867 GCF_000317375.1 Microtus ochrogaster
CAGTTCCCCTCAGTGACATCATACAGCTCCCCTCAGTGACATCATACAGCTCCCCTCAGTGACATCATACAGCTCCCCTCAGTGACATCATACAGTTCCCCTCAGTGACATCATACAGTTCCCCTCAGTGACATCATACAGTTCCCCTCAGTGACATATAGCTCCTCCTCAGCCACTCTCCTTTCCAAGGCATACTTATCGGTCCAGATATGTCTTCTCTTTGGACGACCTCCTGTCCATCAGGCATCTGTTTTGTTTTTTTTTTTTTCCCCTCAACATTCTATCATATGATGCCCTCTCCTTTTTTCTCCAGGGGCCAGAACCATAGTTGAGCTTTCTAGGGATGGTCACAGTGAAGATCTCATTATGGAGTGAATGCTTAAGCCCCCCCCCCTTTTCTAACCTGTCCCTACTTGCCCTCTTCTGTTCTTTTTCATCTCCTTCTTCCTTTGGACCCACAAGCCAGCCATGGATTTTCATGCCCATCTCCTCAGTATTCACTGCCAAAGACCTTTCCTGGTGGACTCTATTCCTTCAGTCAGTGATCCTCCATCTCAGTGAGGTTAAAGAAATGTATCTGGTATAGTGCGATCAATATTTAAGCCCAGGAGGTCTGTGTCCAGAGGAGGCTGAAGGCCTGGTGAAACGAGTAACTCTTATGTATCCATAGGACCATTTTGAGCATAAGGAGACCCAAGCTCTAGGTCCACTTTGCCATGAGATAAACACATAATGACCGGGTGCACACTCCCATCACCTTCTTGAGCTTCATGTTCATCAGCTTTAAAAGGTAGCGTGAAATGCAGCGTGGCGGGGCTGGGGAGACGGCTCAGTGGTTGAGAGAGCTGACTGTTCTTCCTGAAGACCTGGGTTCAAGTCCTAGCACCCACATGGCAGTTCACAACTGCCTGTGGCTTCAGTTCCAGGGAACCTGATACCCATGCCAAAACACCAATGCACATAAAATAAAAATCAATTATTAAAAAAGTAGTGTAGCAAGAGGTAGAGAATTAGGAAATAGCATATTCAGGAGTCCAATGCCAGTTCACTTGAGTTTAAATACAAGTGTTGCGGCCTGCAACTAATGTCAGCAAATGGCCTTGTGCCTCGTTTGTACGGTAGGCCTGGTAACAACACTATTTACCTCTCAGAGTGACAGTGAGAGCTGAAGTGCGTTTCAAGGACTTAGCACCAATCTGGCATGCCATTGCTCTTATCATTTTTATGACTACAACAATCTTGTCCATCATATTGTTATGATAAAATCACTAGATGTGCTTGTAAGTTCCAGCACATTGGTAAGGGATCCTGGGTTTTCATGTTTAGAAACAGTTACAGGCTCATGTCTTACTCATAAAACCCCCAGCCTTCAAAATCTATACAGTGGTTTATCATTATTATTATTACGTCTTTAGGTAGGACCTTATAATCCTGGGAGATTGCAAAAAAAAAAAAGCTGTGTTTGAAAAACTCTTCATAATGACCAACGCATTTGAATTCTTTGGGCCCCACCCTATTCTGTGAGACAAACAGGCAAAGGTATCAGTTGCATTCAGAGATGGAGGTTTGGTAGCAAGCAAGTGAATACACCATAGAACCCGGATGAAAGCTCCTGCCTTAGAACCTGGAAATTCTGAAAGGAAAAAGAAAAGCAATTACTTGAGGTTTGGGTGTGAAGGCAAAGCTGGTCCAGACCGCTTCCAGACTGCGCTCACAAATGCCGTCCTCCCTCTCTGTCCCTCCACTGACGAGATTACAGTACTTGGGCTGATAGGTGGGGGTGAGGAGTATCTCCATGGATCTGAGCCTGAAGGTCTGTGGAGATTGCTCTGAAATTTTTCCAGTGGCCAAAGGCCACCGTGCCCTGCTGCAGACAGTCTTTATCCAGAATGGAGCCCCTTCCCTACAGGACTGTAGCAGCCTGGGTCACCACTGCTCTACCAAGACTCAGAGATACCTCAGTCCCTACCCTGACACTTTGTGCTTTGAGTAAGTCACTAAACTCTCTCTGAAAGGTAGATGGCCCCGTTGGGAAGTAGTCAGAATTAGGTAGGACCCGGGTGTTGGCATCAAGCGGGTCATTTTGTTTTTAATTCCCTTCCTCTACAAGGCCAGTGTGACTGCCTGAGCCAACTTCTGACTATGTTTGGACTCCGGAGGCACCGGAGGGTAGGAAGGCATGGGGCAGAGCGGACAAGGTGACTTCAAGACACGAAACACATATTCTCACCTTGGGCACCTGCTGTTGTTGATGACTAGGCCCTCAGCCTCATATAACCATCATTTAGTAAATACCAGGGCTAGCTATTAATTTTAAAAACCTGTTCTGCCTGTGCTTACAGAAACTGCCTCCCCTCTCCCCCGCGAATGAGTTTGAGTTATGCTTTTAAAATTAGCTGGCGCTTGAACTCCATTTTCCATCTAAGCCTTTCTGTTATCTTTAAGGTCACAGAAACATGTAGGCCGCGAACAGTCCAATCCCAGATATTATTAGACTTTCGGAATTAAAAAAAAAAGCCCAAGTAAGTAAATAAAGAGAGAATGCCAGGGGATTTTCCCATGCCGAGTGAGGAAAGCCGGTCCCCCCTGCTTGCTTCAGGGCTGTGCTTCCTCCCTGAGTGGTTCACTCCTTCCACTGAGAGGTGAATGTTGAAAAAAAGAAGACGGAAAAGGCTTTCGACCTATATCGTCAAGTTCTGTTTCTCCGTTCAACAACAGGGAAGAATCAGATGCATTCTGGAGAGAGAAGAAGAAAAAAAAGGGGGGGGGGGGAACCAACCCAAGCGCTGATTGTCCCGTTAAGCCATTCCAATCACAGGCTCGTCGTTAAAATAATGCTCGCCCACTGCGCTTCCAACCGGGCCATCTACCTTTTTCGCCGGCGGGGTCAAGCCCAGTCAAGCCTGATGAGGCTGCCACCGCCCCAGCGAGAAAGCCACCGGCCCGCTACACCTGTTTATCGCTGGATCCCTACCCTCCCTTTCTCTTCCCCTCCTCCCCGCTTGAAAAGGAGCATTAATTAAAGCGGTAAACAAGCCGGCTCCCATTCTAAATCAGAGCTGCAGGCAACGGGGAGATAACTTGGGCTCCCGAGAAGAGGGATTTTCAGCTAATTTATGGAACCCACCGTCACTCTCTCTCCGAGCAGCCAGCTCCCCGCTTAACGGGGAAATTGAAGCAGACAGCCTTTGTCTAAACACTTCTTTTGCCCAGAATATCTTAATTTTTCTATTTGAATGTTTAATAAGGTTTGGGGCACCCCTTCTTTTTTTAATTGCAGTGGTGCAGGCGTTGGGGTGTTATTGCTTGGATGGTAGCTTCAGGGCACCAGTCTTTCCTGGGCGTGGAGGCAAGGACCCGTTTTCCCAGGTTGGACAGCCTGCCCCAGACGGAGGACGCAGCTGCTGGGGTGGGAACCCCAAAATCAGGGTTGTCCAGAAAGGCTTGATCTACAGACACCACCCTTTGCTCCCCCCACCCCCCAGCACGGTTGATGCCCGCATGCGCCCTGGGTCGCAGCCCTGGCCCTGCGCCTTTCTTTCTCTCCTTGTCCTGCGGCAGCCAGCAGGTACCAGGCCGCGCCCTAGTCAGCCCGAACCTGCTATCCCAGACCTTTTTGGGGTATCTTTGTCTTGATCGGGTTGGATCCTGGCTCATTTCCGGCTGCAACAGAGAGGCCGCAGCTCTGCGTAATTAATTCTAGAAAGAGGCTCTCTGTGGGTCTCATTCTCAACTGATAGCTGGAATTCCTAAATGCCAAGTGGGAATCGTACTGAAATTACAGTTTTGAGAAGATCATAGGCAAGTTAAAGCCTTGTTATTTCATGCGTAAACCTTCATGAAAACCAAACCAAAACAAAAACAACAACAACAAAAAACCCAGAAATATCTTATCCGTATTTTAAGGCAGCCCGCTTTTCCGGATGCCATATCCAGTAATCATGTTGACAAATTAATGGCAGAGAATTAGTTGTACATTAGAGATTTAAGTGATATTATGCAGCACATTGTCATAAAATGATATAAAACAATAGGAAAATAAATGTAAATGAATTCAAGTTACTGACATGTAAAACACCAGACTGACATCTGTACACTTAACGCGGTGATCAGTCGCGGTGGCTGAGCCCAGGACGCCGGCGTCCCTCTGTGAAGACGCCCGCAGGGGCGCGCGGACCAGGGGTGGGGAGGTTGTACGTGTGTGTGTGTGGGGGGGAGCTGGGGCGGGGACGACAGCCGGCCGGGCCTCGGCGGGCACCCGGCGTGCCAAGGGTTAAGTGCGCCGATTGCGGCTCTCCCGGGTCCCCTCCCCTGTGTCCTGATTTTCAGGCCCACCGAGCCGCCCGAGAAAGTTTTCAATTCGATGAGGCTGGCGCATTTCAGGGGCTGAGCTCCTTAGAAAGCTTCGGGGGCCCCCCAAGGGCCGACGTGCAAGGGAGGGGGCGACTTGCCCAGTCCTGGACACGCTAATTACAAGGATTCGGTTTCCCGGCTCTGAAGGAATGCATTACCTGCAGCAAAGCAGGCCTGGCCTCTCAGGAAGGCCCCAGAGGAAGCTGAATGCCCCAGTGAATTCCAGCCCCATCCCTAGGTTTATACCCACAACCCCAGCCCACGCTGAGCGACTAATCGCTTGGCCATTGTCAGGGCTGTTGTCCAATCAGCCCCTGAATAGCAAAACTTCACAATGCCGAGTATGAATTAGAGAGGAACAAATGTGGATGCAGACTTTTTTTGCAACAATACCTAACTGAGCCTTTCAGACAGGACAAGGGATGCACAAAAGCTCGACGGAAATTGGAGTAACTTTTGGAGGCCCTTGGAGCTCCCAGTCAATAAGCGTTAGCTCCATAATGGCGGCCTGGGCCTCTTCCATCAGCCACCCCCACCACCTTTTTTTTTTTTTTTTTTTGCTTTTCCTACAAAGAAAACAGTTTTTTTTTTTTTTTTGAGGTGGATCAATTGTTCGAGAGGTGGGGGGGAAATTGTCATAAAAATTGGGCATTTTTGTTGTCCTAGCTCGGAAACGGTGGCTCTCTGTTGAATAAAGCCAAATGGCGCTCTCTCTCTCTCTCTCTCTCTCTCTCTCTCTCTCTCTCTCTCTCTCCTTTTTATGTGAATTGTAGATTTGGTCATTATTTAGCCTAAGGTAGCAAAGAACTGGCAATGTCCCCTCCCTCCTCAGCCCACCCCCAGAAGAACAGAAAGGCTTCTTGAGCTATACAAATGTCAGGTCTCTGTTTTAAAATTTAGCTTTGTTTACCCAACAGATTGGAATTCATTACTGTGTAAAAGTGGTTCCATTTTCTGATCTTTTTATTCAAAATGTTGAGAGTATCAAAAAGCTCATTTGAAGGTCACAGGTTTATGTATCTATTCTCTTAAGTGTTTTAGAAATTCATATGGAGGACACAAAAGGTGGAAGATGTGAAAACACACTGTTCATTGTTTATCCTAACCTTGCCATGGTTATTAGATAAACGAGCGTGGGGAGGAAAAATGGCATTAAAAGCCATTGTGAACTGGGGATTTTTTTTCCCCCTGAAGACTGTTAATTTTAGCCCTTGATCTGCAAAGGTCAATTTCTAATTCTTTTTACTGCGCAGTTTATATAACTTCTGCATTTCAAGTCTATAAAAAGCGTCTGCAGACTTTTCATAATGTAGGTAGCAATTTATTTCATTATGGTTTGAATTTTTTATGGACATTTTGATGGAATTGTCAGGCTTAAAAGCTGTGCTGCCTTTCACTGGGGGGTGTGGGGACTTTCCCCCCTCTGATCCATTCTTGCTGGATAATTTAAAATTAGTAAGATTAATCAGTTCAGTGATTTAAAAGACCATACTTCGGGCTGAGCAAGGTCTGACGAAAGATCATTTTATTTTATTTTTTATTAGTAAATGATTTAAAAGGCCTTTTCAACTAGTTATCTGGAGCCGATATTTAGCTGTTACTTATTCCACTAATTTCTATCTTTTGTTAAAGAACTTCCCAGCCTAAATCTCCTTGCTCTGTCCCATGCTAATTGCAGCTCACATTATATAAATGGCTTTGTAAAGAAAACTATAACTCTACGCCTTGAAAGTTGGGTGTTTCTATTTGCTCAAACTTGATGCACTTGTTTGAAGAGGGTCATTGCAGGGAGAACTGTGCAGCTTGTAAGAATGTCCTGGGTAACAAGCTTAAACAGAACCTTTTGTTGTGCCTAGTATTCTCAGGACTCCAAAATGAGGCCTTCTTTTTCTAACTATGGGCTGAAGTGGTTCATTACTGCTGTTTCCTCGCCAGGCCAGGGCTCAGCCATTCCCACTCCTGAAGGCCTGTAACTTCCTTAAAAAGGAAGAAGGAAAACACGGCCCAGAAAGGTCTTGTTAGCACTTCCTATGTGAAATTAGCAGCTTTCTAAAAGGTACAACTCCAATTACCTCACATTGTGGAGGCCAGCACAAACTCAACAATATGCAGAGCCTAGCGAGTGACATCCTGTCTTTCTAGAGTTACTTCCCTAATTAAGAATGAAGAAGCTCTATTCTGCTGAGGGCATCTATTTACAGTGGTCACAATGCTTTAACTTGAGCATCCTTCTCAAAGACCAGTGTTAAAAAACACAAGTGCTCTTTTCGCTGAGCAGGCTATGGTGAGGCGACACATTCCTAACGGTTACGCCCTCAGGAAAAAAAAAAGTGTAGCCGCTTTGGCAGGATTGTTAGCACTTCAGAATTCATTTTCCACAATAACGCCCCTGCCCAGAGAGCTCTGGGAATTACAGTGGACAATGGGGAGGCATTCTTAGGAGGGTCTAATGATGGAATAAAAAGAAAAATATTTATTGCTTTTGACAGTTCCACAAGGGGCAAAAATCCTTGTCGCGGCTAAAGTTTCCCTAGCTGTTGGGAGAAGGCGGCTCACAGGGACTCAAACAGTTCTACTTCCTTTGTTAGGAGACTGAGGACCAGGGCCAAGCTGGGAAATTAAAGATTAAGTTCATTAAGGTAAGATAATTGTGCGGAGGCATTGTTGTTGATACAGGTGGAGCGATGGGGGCTGGGGTAGGAAGCCCATTTACATGTAGGGACGACCCATTAAACAGGCTTAACAGACGCGCAACGCAAATATGTTTATTATTTGCCTGATGGCTGACCTATGCTTTCTTTCACTGTTTCATTAGTCAACAGACCCCCAAAGGAGGGCCAGGACCCCCTGCGGGGAACCAGGTGGGAAGGAACAGCGCAAAGCCGCCTCCAGAAAGCAAAGAGCCCGGTCCTGGACCCGTCTTCCCTTTTAGGAGCCTCGTCTCCACGTCTGAGTTCCTTTCCTTGTCCATCTTAGAGGACCAATCCAGTTCCGGCCAAGTAGAGGGGACAATGTTCTCCCACCCGAGGTGCCTCTGAACCTTTCTGGACGCTGATAGGAAACGTTTATGCAGAAACCCAGGGGCTGCCCTTTTAAAAGAGTGTGGGGCTGGCTTCTCAGTAGACCCTGTGTCTGAATCTTCAATCAAGGAGCAGCTCAAAAGCTTCTCCCCAGGGACACTGCCCTCCCCAGAAACTGACTTTCTAGAAGATCCGGGTTGCTTATCTTTCAATTTTTTTCTTTTTTCTTTTTCTGAGGAAAACAAACTAAATATACACCCCCGCCTGATATACAGATCTACCCCCTGGGAGTCCTTATTGTAAACTGTAATTATCTTTGTTGGGAAAGAGCCCCTTCCTGCCTCCTCCCTAACTTGGAGGTCTCTAAGTACTGAAAACCTGAAAAAAATATGGTGGAATTCTGGGGTGCATGGGAGGGGGGAATTCTGGAGTACTTAGGGGTTGCCTATACAATCTCTCTGAATGTAGTGCCCAAATTGTGGCCCAGCGACTAAGAAGACATCCAGACAGTATTCAAGAGTATCACTTCATCAGCTGCCCCCACATGCCCTATGTCCTAGGCAGGAGCATTTTCTTTTGACGGGGCCTGTGATTATCATCTCTGATGTTGCTTTTTTTTTTTTTTTTGGTTGCTATTGTTTGTTTGTTTTTGTTTTTTTTTCTATTTCTAGGGAGGAAGTGAGAAACTAAGTTAAGTCTTGGAGTTGCCTTATTGACAGCAGATGTCCTGAGGGCGGAGAGCTTGTTTATTTATAAGAGAGTGTCATGTATTACACAAAAGCTCACCTACCTTTCTGTCCCCTCCTGCCCTTCCTCTAGCTCCCTTTTTGAGGAAAAATATAAGCACTGTCATCATGAGTTGGAAAAACAGAATTCTTTTTAAAATCATCCAGTCATAGAGAGACATTCAGAGAAGATCCCAGGATTTAGTTAATATTGGTGTGGAAAACAAAACAAAACAAAACAAAAAACCTTACTGTTAGAGAGATTTTACAACACACAGGGAGAGGTAGAGTCCCATAGTGAGAAGATTCTCAGGAGCTAAAAAATGCCCATGTTTGATTTATTCAGATTGAATGGCGCCTCAACCTTCCTCCCCCTTGCCGGCTTTGGAAGGGAGGGTTACATAAGAATGCTGATTCCCCTTCTCTTGCCCGGTGTCTAAACTGTAACCGAGGGCCCTTTGGTTATTTTCTTAGATTACATCAGAGAACCTTCTGAATAAAACACTTTCAGTGTAATGTGTCCATCGGTTTGAACAGAACCTGAAGTAATTGCGAGGCAACAGTTACCAAACTTCTCCCTGTTTCTCCTTGTCTGCTCCTGTCAGGACTTTCCTTCATTTATTTCTGTCCGGCATCCTTTGTCTTTGAGACTCTTGAACAGAATGCTTTCAAAAGTTAGCAGAGAGCGCTCTGATAAATCGGAGGAGAAATTAGGAACATCTGAGTTACTTTCTAAGATGGGTTAATGAAGAGAGGAGGATTTGCATTTTCTTTTACAGACCTAATGAGCAAGTAAAACAGAGGGGGAGGCCGGACTCCTCCTGGGCCACCGCAATGGGATTTTATCAGAAAGCAGAAAGTTTGATACAGACCCAAGTCCGAGCTACAGCTTCTTCAGAGTGCGTTAACGTTTTGAGGACAAGTGTGCAATCACTGGCCTTTCCCAATTTAAAATCTCCCTGGCTTGAAGACCACGGACAGTGTTCGCAGACCGTCCCTCACCACAGATGGCCTCTCAGGGGCGAACTAAAGGACTGCCAGCAGTAAGAAAAGAAAGTAATGGCTCCAAACCGAGGAAATTACATTTACATTTTCAACGACACTTAATGAAGAAGCTTTTTCTTTATTAATTAAGAAAAGTTTGTTATCTCTTTGTCATAAAAGAAGGGGAATCTTGTTTTGGAAATTCTAAGTATGTGGTCCTTAGAAATGCCATCTTGAATTTTAAACTCTGATCTGACGTTTGGTGACAGGATGGAAGTGTCCGGATGGAATTGCTGGCTTCAGACACTGAGAGCGTTTCTAGATGGGGAAACAGGTAGAGCCTTCACTGAGGCTGGGCTCTGATCTCAACAGGGGGGCTGGGGAACCCCAGCAAGGAGCAGCAGGCAGAGTCCAGAAAAAAAAAACCCAAAATGTTCCTCTATATGTCCTGAAGACTAAACATATTTCAAACTACTGCCTCATGATTCTGTTGCAACTCTTAATTATCTATTTACTAATATTTTAAAAGGAATTTACTATTAAGAACTCTTTCTGCACTCTTTTTACTGTACAGTTGGCACGAGGATGTAAGGAGTCATGTGGAATTCTGCAGACAGGTGGCTATTCTCTAGGTGAAGGATTTTTTTTAACTGAAGCCAAGTTTATATGGCATAATATTAATCATCTTCAAGTATATGATTGAGTGGTGTTTAGTATGCACACACAAATGTGCTTATGCTTTACGCTTTAGTAAGAATTTACCTCATTTTCACAATCGCGCACAGGTCATCGAAGGAAAACATACCGATATTCACTCAACAAACAGTTATTGCGTAATGGTTCGGAGCTAAGCTCTGTGGAACGTTAAAAAAAAAAAATAGACTGTCAAGTGCTCCAGAAAAGAAAATAAACAAAATAAAACAGTTTTGAGAGGTAAAATAATGCTAAATAAAGGGAAATATTTTTTGATTTTTATCCATAAACATCAGTCAGTCTCACAGAGTTCCAGCATCCTGAAACATCACGCATTGCTAAATATTTCTCAGCAACAATAGCAGTATAATTAGACTACAAAGGGCTTGGAATATTTACTGGGCCAGTTTTCTCAGGGTGATTTGATTTCCTCTGATGTGTTCCAAAGTTTTCAAAACTTACAGCCTCCAAGTTGAACTCTTTCAACATACTTTCTTTGATGGCCATTTACTGTGTTTGGGTGGGTACAGTATTTCACTGCGAAATTTTCTGTGATGCTTTTCTGAAAATTTTATGTGGTTATAAATGGCAAGGAAGGCTTCTAAGGGAGGGTACAAATTGCTTAACTTGGTTAAAAAAAGTTATTCATGTTTCTCAAGGGACTTTACATTAAGTCTTAATGGCTAAACACTAAGGTGAACTATTAAGGTACTGGGGCCAAGGGTATACTTAGTTTAACGTAAACTTTAAGGACTAAAACTGTCTATGTGTGTGTGGGGGGAGGTAGGGAGAAAGTGGGGATAGGTATGCTGGGTTTACTGATTGGCTAAGTTCCCAGCACAGTAGAGAGGACAGATTCAGGAGGATCAGGAGCCTCAGCTATGTGAGACCTTGCCTCAGAAAAACAATAGTAATATCAGAAATATGAACAATTAAATAAACCGGAGGTGGTGGTACACGCCTGTAATCCCAGCACTTGGGAGGCAGAAGCAGGAAGATTTCTGTGCATTCTAAGCCAGCCTGATCTACAAAGTGAGTTCCAGGACAACAAATACTGTTTCACAGAGAAACCCTGTCTTGAAAACAAACAAACAAAAACAAAACAAAAGTAGTGTAAAAAAGAAAAGAAACAAACAAAAAGTGTGGTCTATTGATACATTTCATTTCTTTAAAAACATCCTTCAGGTCAAATGGGTATTTTGATGATAGTCACGATGGTGGTGACAGTAGTCCTGATTCAGAGGAGAGAATTGGTACAGAGAAAAGGTGGCAAGAAACTTGCTCTGTTCGCTTAGTCACTCCTGCTTTTGGTGACCTTTAATGAAGAGTCTTCTCTGGCCTAGCATACAGAGGGAAGAGCGAACCAGTAAGCACTTACTGAGTACCTGCTTTGTCATGAATGTCCTGCTTTGTATCATTTGGAGAGGGAAGAGCCTGCTTGTGGGTTGCGGTCCTGATTCTTAAGTTATAGCTGCATGCCTTTAGTGAACTACCTAACCGCTACGAGCCCTAATTGCCTCATCTGGAAGGAACAGCTTCCTCTCACAGTGCCCATGTGCATCCGCAGAACTAAGTAACTTCTTAGTAAGTGACTTAGTAAGTGACGCTAAGTAACAACTTCCGAGCTCAGTTAATTGGTAATTTCTGAGACAAAGACAGTATCACGTCCCTCCTGCTTGCTGTACCTTTCAACCAGAGAACGAAGTATGCCATTCTACCAGGGAAAACAAACTACCTTTTGGTGTGAGTTTTGTAAATCATAAAGCATCATATTAATCTCTTATAGTGCGTGTGACTTCTGGAGGAATCATTCTGAAGCCTGCCCATGGAGGAAGGACGATGGCAGAATTACTATTTTGAATGGGACTGTCTAGAATCTGTAACTCTGATGTTGAATACCATCTCTGGCAGCCACTGAACGCTTACAAATATCACCAGAAAAAAAATTTATTTCAATTTGCCACCAGACTGGAACTATCAATTTATACCTGAAATATGTCAAAATGTTGGGTATTTCTATAATGATAAAACTGATTAGAATTGCTGCGTTTAATTAAAATGCTAATCCACTGTCATCTCACTTGATCTCTGTGTGTAGGAGATTTTCTGTTTGCTGTTAAGATGTCTTATTATTAAGTGAAAAGCCTCCTGTATAGCCAGTGTCTGATAGGAAAGGAACAGGTGACAGTAGCCGCGAGTGGGCAGAAGTGACCCTACAGGTTGAAGGAGTCAGTCACTACAGGAGAGCCAGAGGGCCCACCCCTGTCTCTGAAATCCTCCTCAGCTCGTTTCCCAATCTTCAGGCTATTGTAGCCTACTGTAGCAGTACATCCGGCTGAAACACAACTCCTCCAGAAGAAAGAACACGGAGTTGCTACTCACAGAGAGGAAAGGAGCGAACTGCCTGCCAGCTGCTCCTGGCCTGAGAGAGAGAACAAGGCTTGAGGTTCTCAACACAACCTGAAGGAAATCTGGTTTTGCTGAATTTATACTATTCTAAAATCGTCCTCGAAGTCAAGGAAAACTGGCTTTCCTCTGTGACATGGGAGCCTGAAATGTGGCCTTTGTTTTCGTGCCCAGTGTCATGGTTCGGATCTGAACTCTCCACCCAAACTCACATGTTGAAGGCTTGATCCTTTGCATTGGTGCTGAGGTGGATTTGGGGAAGGCGGCTGGCTTCTGAGGGCTAGGACCCACCAATGATGACAAATTCATAATTTGATGGCTTTACTGGGAGCCAGTAGGAGCTTTCCAGTTGGAGGATGTTGGTTCCTAGGGAATGTTCTAGAAGTAGATATTTTGTTCCCAACCCCTCCTGCTTTTCTCCTCTTCCCTGCAATCATGAGGCGAGTATCTTTCTCCACAGCATACCATGTGACCTGCTGTTTTCTTCCCCGAAGGACCAGAAACAGTGGAACCAAGTGATCAGGGCCTGAAACTATAGGCCAAAATAAGTCTTCTCTCCTTTGATGGATTAGCTGAGATATTTTGTCATAGCTATAGAAAGTGGGGTGTGACATGACATCACCTAACAATGCGGCTTAGAAGCCTTTGGAAATTATTTGAAGGAAGAGAAAAAGATCACACATGACAAGTAGAATCCCATATGTCACTAGATGGGAACTCAGAGGATCCCAGGTTGGTAGGAGTTGCCATCAGTGTGACATTTCAGATAGAACCAAAGCCTGTATGGGGAGTTGAACTAGAGACTGCTCGTGTTTCTTCTGGCCAATAAGGTGCTTACAGGCATTTTGTTGTTATTGTTTCTGTTTCGTTCCCAAGACTTTATATCAGACTAAATCTCAAGGTGACAGATTAATTTATATGGGAGAGAAAATTTCAAGACAGCATCGCCTTTTGGCCATGGCATGATGGTTGCTAATTGCTTTTAGCCAAGTTTACAGTGACCATCAGGAAGAAAAAGGAGAACAGAAAGACTAGGAAAACTTGTCATTTGGGCTTGAAAAGCTGGGACAAAGGATGGGGTGGTTGCCTAAGAGATTAGGATCATTTCAGAATGAAGTGAGCTAGGTGAAAGGAAGAAGACTCATGCGAATCTCAGAATCTGGCCAGACTGGATCCACCGTAAGCTTCAGGATATGCATCAGGCCGCTGTGCTCACACTTAGGAAGCTGGTTCTTCTGGTTTATTATCTCAGCCAGCTAGGCTCTCACATGTCATTATTGCTGTGATCTGGAGATGGGGGTACCTACTGTTCTTGTTTGCTTGACATCATCCATATGATACTGGATTTGAAAGCGTGTGAAATATAAGTGCTATAGGATCATGGAAGCCTCCATCAAGATTTTGAAGGGAAGCCCAGAGAATAGGCAGTATATGTTGTAAAATAGCGCAGGGCCCCTTGTTCCGTCTTGCCCGGCTAGCTTAACCCGAAATAATTACACGGAAACTGTATTCATTTAAACACTGCCAGGCCCATTATTTCTAGCCTCATATTGGCTAACTCTCACATCTTAATTAACCCATTTCTATTAATGTGTATCGCCACTTGACTGTGGCTTACCGGCATGAGTCTAACCAGCGTCCATCTTGGAGAAGAGAGCCATGGCACTTGCCACACTGCCTTCTTCCTTCCAGAATTCTGTTCTGTCTTTCCTGCCTACCTGAGTTCACCCTATCAACTAGGCCAAGGCAGTTTTCTTTATTCAATCAATGAAAGCAACATATCCTAAACTAAGTGTATGGCAATGTTGAAGTCCTATAGGTATCCCCTTGAGTGGTAATGCATAAGAGTGGAAGAGATGGTACAGAGGACATCTCGGAAAGTTAAACATGCCAGGAATGTAGAACATCTGCCAACCAGGTGGTGCTGGTACCTGCCTTTAATCCCAGCACTCAGGAGGCAGAGACAGGCAGATCTCTGTGAGTTTGAGGCCAGCCTGGTTTACAGAGTGAGTTTCAGGATAGCCAGGGCTGTTACACAGAGAAACACTGTCTCGACAAACAAACAAAAAACAAACAAAACCATCTGCCAAGAAAGTCCCAGGCAATAAACGATCAGAGCCAGCCCACATGAGTGGCACTATGACAGTGGCTAGTGAGCCTGAAGAAGTAGGAATTCCCAAGCCCTGTGGAGTTCACATCCTACCATTTTCTGTATAAGTCAGACAAGGAGCTATGGGAATTGACATTTAACCACTAGGTTTTACTTTCTTTCCCTCATTCTTCCACTCATGCCTTAATCCTCTCTTTTAGAATGAGAATAGTCATCCTTCTATATTATATATTGGTCATATATAAATTGTTTCTCAATTTTTTTTTTGGATTTTTCGAGACAGGGTTTCTCCGTAGCTTTTTGGTTCCTGTCCTGGAACTAGCTCTTGTAGACCAGGCTGGCCTCGAACTCACAGAGATCCACCTGTCTCTGCCTCCCGAGTGCTGGGATTAAAGGCGTGCACCACTATCGCCCAGCTGTTTCTCAATTTTTATAAGAGCTCCCAGCTAAGAGCTTGTCTCTCATCTCAGAGGAGACACAGGTCTTGGACTTTTGAGCAATGCTAGAACTACTGAGACTTTGAATATTCTTTACAAGGGAATAATGCATTTTTCATTATGAGGAAGATATGAGCCTTAGGGGCACTAGGATAGAATGTGATAGTTTGGATTTGGAATGTCCTAGAACTCAAGTGATGAAGGCTTGGTCTCCAAATGCAGCAATGCTCAGAGGTTAGGCATCTGGGAAGGGACTGGATCTTACCAGTGTAAGGTGAGGGCATCAATCTTACCAATAGGTTGATCCCTTGATGTATTCATAATGAGCACAATGCTGGGAGGTGGTAAAAGTTGTAGGCTGGCTTCGTTGGAGGACACAGATTACCAGAGGTGCACCCTTAAATGTTGCCTCAGGTTCCTTGCTTTCTATCCTGTGTTTTGGCTTCCATAACGCAAGTAGCTTCCTCTGCTGTACTTCATTTATTGGGCCACACTCAAAAGCAATGGAGCCAGTTGAACATCGACTGAGACCTCTGAAGCCATGAGCCAAAATAACCTTTCTCCTCTTAAATTAGCTTGTCTGGTATGTTGCCATAGAAACAGAAAGCTGGTTAATGTAGCCAGAGATGACAAAGTACAAGAACAGAATGCAGGAATTGCATTTGGGGTCTTTAGAAAGAGCCTGGAGCCACCATGATAGTTGCTGTTTGGTGTGGCTGCCACTTTAGATTGGACTCTGCTGTGGAATAATCCTTCCGTACACTGTGAAGATGTGTTGCTCTCATTGTTAATAAGGAGCTGACTGGCCAATAGCTAGGCAGGGTTTTGGGGATGGAGAGGGTACTGGGAAGAAGGGCAAAGTCAGAAAGTCACCAGCCAGAAGCAGAGGAAGCAGGCATGAACATGTAGTGCTGAGAAAAGTACTTCCATGTGCCAGAGCGTAGATAAGGAATGGGTTAATTTAAGTTGTAAGAGCTAGTAAGTAACAAGTCTAAGCTATCAGATGAGCAGTTAATATTAATAATAAGTCTCAGTGTAGTTATTTGGGAGATGGCTGGTGGGACCAAACTGACTTCCAGGACACAGAGAAACTTACTTATGGAATTCAAGTCTGGGATTCCTCTGCCTCTTCAACTTTCCCATATGACTGATCCAGGGTCTGGGAGATGGTTTCTGTTCACTTCCCTTATCAGTATCTCTAGTCCCATTGACCAGGACCGACCCCTCCACACCTTTGTTGATGGAAGTTCTGGTTCTTCTTCTCCATCCACTAGTGCCCTGCTCCTCTGACCCTGCCATCTCGATTTGCTTCCTCCAGTGGTTTCACCTTCCTCCCTAGCCCAGAGCTTGTCCAAGTGAAACTTCGTGATGGACATTCTCTATTCACTTCCTCATTAAGCCCTTCCCCCTCCCCTTGGTGAATCGTCAATACCTTCTTATCTGACTTGCAGGATAACTCCATCCCACTGGGCAGTGAAGCACCTCAAGTTCAAGTCTTTAAACACTTGCTGGAGCCACTTGTCCTGTGAGACCTTTCCCCTTCTTACGCTTGCAGGTCTCTACCCATGAGTGTCAACACAGTGTGGCATATCAGGTTGCAGTTAAGACTAAGCACCTCCCCATGTCCTAAGATTGGGCAAGGTGACCCAGCATGAGAAGTAGAGTTCTAAAAGCCAGTAAAAGAGCTAGAGTCAGCCTGTTTCCACTTTTAGGAGTCCCATAGGAGTACCGAACTACACAGCTGTAGCGTATCGATTGGCAGAGTTCCTATATCAGTTCCATGCAGGTTCCCTAGTTGTCAGTTAAGTCTTTGTGAGCCCTATGAGCCCAGGTTAGTTGATTCTGTGGGTTTTCTTGAGGTGTCCTTGACTCTCCTGGCTCCTACAAACCTTTTTCCTCCTCTTCTGCAGGATTCCTCAAGCTCTGCCTAATATCTGGCTGTGGGTCTGCATCTATTTCCATCAGTTGTTGGATGACAGTTGGGCTAGGTACCAGTCTACATGTATAGCAGAATATCATTAAACATCGCTACATTGACATTTCTTCCCTCCAGTCATGTTTGGCTCCATCCTAGGTCTCTGAATCATCCCACTTGTGGCTTCCAGTGCTCCAGGCAGTGTCACAAGTGGGTTTACTCTCTGGGCATGGGTTTTAGGCTAGACCAGTCATTGGCTGGTTTCTCCCTCAATGTCTAGGCCACCCTTACCCTAGCACATCCCATAGGCAGGACAGACTGTAGGTTGAAGCTTATGTGACTTGGTTGCTTTTCCACTCCCTCCACTGAAAGTCTTGTATGGTCACAGGAGGTGACAGTTAGATACATGCTTAAATTAAGGTAATACACCATAGCAAAATTGGCCACTTTAACAATCTTAGGGAAAGAGTTAGTCTTATTAATGTTATTCACAGTGGTGTGATAGCATCATCCACATACAGCTCTGGCACTTCCGTCCTCCCAAACAGGATCCTGTGCCTATTAAACGCTAACTCCTTCTCCCCACAGTTCCTAGGAACCTCCATTTTACCCTTTGCTGCTAAGAATCTGTCTATTCTGAGGACCTCATACAAGTGTAATCTAAACACATTTTCCTTTGTGCCTGGAGTATTTTGCTTAGCACTGTATCTGCAAGGTTCAGCCATGTGTGCCATAGATCAAACTTTTATTCTTGCTTAATACTTGGCATTAAATTTCAATGCCATTGCTTCAAACTTATGTCCACGTGCGTACTGAGGACTCATTCATTTGCCGTGGTAGACATAGGGTTGCTTTCACCTTTGCTTGTTGTGAGTGACACTGCTGTGAACATTGATGTACAAGTATCTGTTGAAAATACATTTTCAATTCTTTTGGGTATATACCAAGAGTGAAATTACTCGATCATATGGTAATTCTATGTTTAACTTTTGAGGAACTGCCAAACAATAATCACTTTATAGTGAACGATAATTCACATTTACATGACACTTCATGGGTTTCCAAGTGCTGGCTGCTCCATTAGCATCTCAGAACAAGCCTGCGAGACAAGTATTGTTATTAATGTCACTTCTCTTCAGGTGAAGAATATGAGACTCGAAGGTTCAGAGAGTTGATCCAAGTCACTCAACACACTAATGGAGACTTTGGCCCCAAAATAAAGTCATTTCTAACAATCAGCTTTCATAATAGACTCAGTGATGTAGCATGATCCCCTCCAACACTGCCTCTTTGCGATATCCCCAGTGCTAGAGTGACCATGGTCACCATGACTAGGGATCCATCAAGGGCAGATGACCTTTGTTTTCCCATCCTGTGAGAGGCTGGTACTGACAGATGTCAGGAGCTTGGGTGGGCTGTTGATGGACAGAAGATACCACAACAGAGAACGAACTGAGAGGGCCTCGTGGAGACCTCTGATGCAGACACAAAGAAAGATGGCGTTTTTATGTTGGGGGTGACCTCTGCCAGTTCCCCTCTCTGAAATAGATTTCTTGCTCTGATTTCTTTGGATCCAGCCCCATTCATTGTTATTCATGCTTGTACCTCCTTCTGTTTCAATAGTTGATTTGCTCCTCTGCCTCCCCATTGGGACTGGGTTCACTGAGGTCAGTCCTTAGCACCAGACATGATACCAGACACAGAGTAGGTGCTTTAGTGTGCGTCATTATGGTAATGAAATATTGTTGCTGTTCTTTTAGCATGTGTGTGTATGTGGTGTGTGTGTGTGTGTGTGTGTGTGTGTGTGTGTGTGTGTGTGGTGTGATGTGCTCACACACATGCTCCTGTGCTCGCACAGAGGACAGAGAAGGATACCAGGCATCCTGCTCCATTACTCTGTGCCTTATTCCCCCAGATAGGGTCTCTCATTGAAGCTGGAGCTAGGCTGTCAGTCAGCAAGCCCCAGTAGTCCTTCTTCCTCTGCTTTCTCTAACTCTGGGGTCTCAGGTGCATGCATGGCCACTGCTAGATTTTTAACATCGGCTTGGGTTGGTTTGTGTTCATGTGCCCATGCTGCAGATGCTCTTGCCCACTGGCCTCTCCCTGGTGCCCGGGGATGCACTTTAGGGTGAGCAGGCCTTTGGAAGTTGCCTTTCTCCCCTTACACTCTTACCAGTGGGATGAGCTCTGTTCAATTTGAGTTTCAGATAAACAAGAAATAATTTGGAATATAAGCACATATTAAGCTAAAAAGTATTCATCCCTTTGTCTGAGGCTCAGATTTGACTGGGTGTCCCGTATTTTCATTCGCAACATTGGCAACCCTAATCAGGTATTGCAGCCATGTTCCCCCGAATCCTCAGAAATGCCGAGAAAAGCACAGGAAACTGATTTCCAACATCTGAATTGTCAACTGCATTTTAATTTAAAAAACACCAATGGCAGGGGCATTTCCACTTGTTTGGAAGCCAGTCCTCCTCCTGCAGCAACTTAATTCCCATCTGTGGCATCAGTTAGGCCCCTCGCTCGTGGCTCTCTTCTGATTCATCTAGTCTGGCTGTGGCTGGCTAACCCTGGCTGCTCACTTCTCCGGGTGTCCATTTGTGGCTGGGGAGAACATTCCTGAAGGCTGACACACAGAAGAAGCCCTGCTCACTAGCAGGCTCACTGTCTAAATGTGTAGAATATATCACACTCCATCTCTTTGACTGGTCCACCATCCAGAACTTCCTGCTCCAGACCCGACTTGGAACCTGACTTGGTTTCCCCAGGTCTGCTTCTGACGGTGGCAATGAACTAAGGCCCCATCCTGAGCTTGCCTGGGAGCTCAATTCTCTGCACTCCGGACTGCTTGGAATGAGGGTGATGGGGTCCAGGTGAGGAGCAGGGTCACTGCCTCTGGCAGGGGTGATGTCTTCAGGTACTGGAAAACTCGGACTGAGGTCAGGGTCACGGATTCTAACCACTATGAAAATGAACCAAGAGATGACATGAGGACAGGCCTGGTGGTTGGTGTTTACTTTGTGGTTACCCTTCTGAGATACCGAATCTTAACACCCCCAAGAGCTTTCCTAACTTGTTTAATTTCATCTTGCTAGGATACAGCGACTTGTGCATCTTAGGAGCAGCCAGGAATATGAGCAGCAACAAACGTTGGGTATAGGAAGTGTCAGATGGAAGGTTGTGGTGGAACACACGGGGTGTTGTTCGCAAAAGCCACATAAAGAGAGAACAAGAGTCAAGACCCAGGGGAGGTAGTGTGGCTAAGTAGCTCAAAGGCATGCAACAGTGTTGAGTTCCAACTAAAGTAGAAGAGAAGAAGGAACATACAGACACACAATCCAGAAAAATCGAAGTAACCTAACAACCAAACTTGGCACCTTCAATCTGGGAAGTTGTTGGGCTAAAGGACTGATATGTCTATATCTTTGCAGGACTTTGATATCTTCAAGGACAAAGGAACATCTACCATGGAGAGCTACCAAGAGACAGGAGCCTGAAGGAGCAAAAAGGGCCCAGCACTGTGAATAGGTAGGAGGCAGATAACATCTAAAAGTCAAGGTGAAATAGGTCCAAAGTGAACAAGATTATAGGAAGCCCTGCTAGAGAGGCGTATGTACACGTGTGTGTGTGTGTGTGTGTGTGTGTAGTGTGTAGTGTATTTGTGTGGTGTGTGTTTTTATGTGTGTATGTGTGTAAGGTGGATGGGTATGTGTGGTATTTGCATGTGTGTGTATATTTGTGGTGTGTTTATGTGGTGTGTGTTTATATGTGTTTATATGTGGTATGTGGTGTATGTGTGTAGTGTGGGTGGGTGGGTATGTGTGGTGTGTGTGTGTGTAGTTTGTGTGTAGTGTGTGTGTAGTGTGTGTGGGTGTAATGTGTGTGTGTAGTGTCTGGACAGAGGTTGGAATGCATAGAAGAGCCACGAAGTTTCAGGTTAATGACTCTTTGAAAGCTCTGCCCTCCTCTAGAAAAGGAGCTGGCCTTTGCTTCAGAACTTAAAAAGACTCAGTTCATTTCCACACCATTCATTTGAGGGCACTTGGTGGACACACTGGATGATCAGGACAAATAGTCCCAGGGAAATCATCCAGCCCTGAGGGACTGGTCCCAGAATCTCCCAACAGGACACCCCACAGGGACATTAGCTCCCAGTGCTTTACTTTCCCCATCCTTCTTCCACAGGGGCCGTCTTGTGGGGAGCAGTAGCCCTGGGTTGCATTTTAGAATCTATGACTAAAACAAATCTTTCCTTTTCTACCCAAAGCCATGGAAAACAGATTGCTGGAGACTTCTCTGATTACAGCTGCTTACAGGAGTCTGTGGACAACCTGACATGCAAACTGCCCTTCGACTTCACAGTCGAGAAAGGAGCTGAGAGGAGTGTGAGGGACGATGAAGAGGAGGAAGGACAGGCTAGGCTTGGTGGAGAACACTCACTCACCCCTGTGGCCCTTGGGCAATCACTTGAGGCTTCTCGGTGGGCACAGGGGATTTTCTAGCAATTCCTGAACCTCCCGGAAGGTCAAAAAACAGACCAAGTCCCAAACACCCAGGAGTCTAAATCCAAGAAGCATTATCTCTTTTACTCCTGGACTTAGAACCCAACACAGGTTCTAAGACTTTCTCTTTCTAAATCAATAAAACATGATTATTTTGCCAAGCTCTAAAAAAGCCAGATGTTAAGGTTTTCTAACCCTGTGTTTATTGGGATCCCGCCCCCCACATATGGGAAGTTACGTTCCTTTCATGTTGTGGCATACAAAGCAGACATGCTGGATTGGCATTGAAGGGAACTCTGAACTTGGCACATCTGTGCCTGGGGAGTGGTCCCCAGACTGGTGCTGTGAATTGAGGAAGCTGAGGAGCTGAAGGAGAGGGGCCTTCCTCCCCAGGCTTCCACTCCTCACTCCCTTTGGCTGGGCCTCCCTCTTTGGTTCCTTATTTCTTACCATTTGTGTGTTCATGATGTGGGGATGGCCAGAGGGGAGCCAGCATGCTGGCCTCCGGTATAATCCAATAATTGGCTGTAATCCGCATATGAAATATTTGGAGATCTGCCTCCTCATTAACTCCTACTTGAAGAATAATCACATCTCCACATACAGGCCTTTGGGCCAAGTTCTCCCCTCCCATCTCTGAGTGCCTATTGCAGCTTCTGCTCCACCAACGACTCCTATAATTGCCACACTCTTGCGTTTCTACTCATCGTAGGAATATTTTAAAAACCCACAGCCAAAGGGAAGGCCCTTCATTGATGCCCCCAAATTAAGGTGGTACTAAAATTCTTAGAAGTCGGCAGAAAGGAGATCTGCTAAGCACAGTATGTGTATCCCCAATATAGCTGGAAGACAGTCTTAAGAATCCTGGGTGGGGGTAAAATGTCTGGGGCGGGGGGGGGGGGGGGCAAGAGAATTGTGTTAAAGGTGTGAGGCTACAGCAATGCTTCCAGTTGTCATGGAAACGGCTCATGGCGGCTGTTCAAATGTGGGAGGGTCGGGTGGGAGCCCTGATACTCCTAGGATGGAGCCACAATGAGCCAAGGCCAGGGATGTGTGTGAAGAGCCCAGTTTGGGAGCTCCCCTCTCTGAGAGCTGGCCTCTTAGCACTGCTTAGACCTGTCAGCTCCAAGTGGAGAAAGGCCAGAATCAGAAGAGCCGAGACTCTCGGAGTGCTTCAGTACTGGTGATGCCTGCACAATAGAAGCTTGTCAGACCCTCAATAGGATAAGAGGGAGCAGCCTGAAGCAGGAAGATCTCAGAGAGCTTTGTTGCGGGTGGGGATATCTTATTTAGTGCGACGCTGTATATCCTTATAGTCAATTACGGATTCCTCCAGGGTTCATAGGGCCAGTAGCCTCAGTGGCGGCACCATGGATACATCTGGGAGAAGTTCCAAAAAGACCCTCTGTTGCCAGATGTGCCTCTAACCCTTGCCAGCAGGTCTAGGACTCCACCATCCTAATGCTATGCCTTTGTAAAGCACTCCGCTTAGGGCTCTTTCCTGTCCATTGCAAGTTCTCCTGGGAAAATTCCACACTGAGTCACTTGGCGAGGACCAACTTATCAAGTGCTCCCAGGTTCAAAAAGCCCCAGTTGGAAAAGAAAGGGGAAAACTAAAGAAGTGGAGAGGGACATCCCAAACTTTCTCACCACTCCTGTGCCCTCCAGACCAGGCTGGGCAACCAGCACATAGATAGCATCTACAGAGGATTTTATGTCCTTTTTTCCTGCCGTGTGCTGCCTGGCATCTTTAGAGGCTGAGGGGCACGTGCACTGAAAGGATGGCATGTTGGCTCTAAGATCCCAAGCACAAAGAAGGAAGGAAAGGAGCTGCCCTTCTCTCCAGAGACTGTAGACCTCAGATACCCTGCTAGGAGGGGGTTCTGATTAAATATGGAAAACCAGTTAAACTTGAATTTCAGATCAATACCAAGTGGTTTTCTTGAGTATAAATACGTCCTATGTATTTCATGGAGCATAATTATGATTATTAGTCACTGTTTATCAAAAATTCAAATTTAACTGGGGTGTCCTGTATAATTATTTGCTGAATTTGGCAATGGCATCTGGAAGCAGCTGGAGATTCCGTGGCTCTGCCTTCCCTTCCCTAAACACAGAGCTTCAGGAAAGACCCATGTATCTTTCCTCTCTGGCCCTCACCACCTGTCCCCTGCTGCTCAGCGTGTCTCCTCAACCCCTCTGCTCCTGTCCCACCCCTCTCTTCTCTTTTTAAAACGGGAGGTTTTGTCAGACACATCTATCTCAATCTTTGCTCTACTGTTTCCTGGCTGTGTGATCCTAGAAACGTAGTTTTCGGATCCAAAAGTCTCTCCAGTCGCATGGAGGCTTTATTATGGCCTCAGGAGGCGGCCCCAGAGTGAAATGGAGACCTGTTTAGAAAGGACCGAGTACAGCATATGACAGGGGCAGACCCAGCAAACAGCTATGGGGTTGAATCACCCCTTCCAAGCCCAGCTGGACGCTGCCAGTGTCGTTCACACGCACGCGCACTGCTTTCTTGTCCATTCCTACCCAAGCACATACCCTGGCACCTCTTTTGGGGCCAAGAGTTCTTTCTTACATTTCTGAGACTTTAGAAGAAGTGCGTGTGTCACCCGATTCACAGTCAACATCACCTCAGGGAGCTCTCTCCTCCAGCACCTCTGTTTGGTTTCTTTGGTGTCTTTGGGCTTTGGTTTTTATATGTTCCCTTTGCCCAGGTGGTGGGGAAGCCTACCAGTCCTTCGTTGTTTATAGCCGTGTCCAAGTCCCCTTTCCATGTTGTCTGGTCCGTTATTCCTCCAAGCAGATACAAGGGGCTCCTGGAGAGGAATTCTGGGAACACGACTTCTCTATCGGAATTTCGGCATGATGAGCCTCCTTCTCACTGAGCCTTACTGTTCGTAGTTCTGTTTGCAGATGAGGGAAATGGAGCTGAGAAAGGTTTTTTTTTTTTTTTTTTGATGTTTTTCGAGACAGGGTTTCTCTGTGGCTTTGGAGCCTGTCCTGGAACTAGCTCTGTAGACCAGGCTGGTCTCGAACTCACAGAGATCCGCCTGCCTCTGCCTCCCGAGTGCTGGGATTAAAGGCGTGCGCCACCATCGCCCGGCCCCTGAGAAAGGTTCTTGTAGGAGCTGGCAGGATGGCCCAGTGGGTAAAGACTCTTGCTGGCAACCTTGATGACCTGCGTTTATCCCCAGGACCTAGACGGTGGAAGAAGAGAACTGACTCCCCAGTTCATCCTCTGACCTGCGCACACGTCTAGTGACTCAGAATTAAAATAAACAGGAAGGTTTATCTAAGGAACACTTACAAACTAATTAGAAAATGGCAATTTCATAGAAAAAGGAAATTCACTATAAAAGCTATCTCTGGCAATAAACATTCAGAGACTTCCTACCTCTTAGGGAAGTGCACATTGAAACAAAAGTAAGGGATCACTCTCCACACTCCACTGGCACAAGTGGCGGGATGTGGCCCACTAGGATTCCCGGAGTATGGGATACTGGACAGTGATCATGCAATCCTTCATCCTATGACACCACAGGTCCACGAACAGTGAGAAACAAAGGTTCGGATGAAACTCAAGGATACTTGAGTTTAGAGGATGCTCAAAGACTCCCACAGCTACACCGTTTGTCACGAAAGGAAAGTGGCACCAAACCACCAGACTCTGGCCAGCTGTTGCATAGACTGTTGCTAAGGCAGGCTGAGGGGGAAGTGAAGCATGTTTCTGTGATACACGACATTGCCTGGCTTAGTAGTTTGTTGTTGTTGTTTTTGCAGGAACACAACCACACACTATTAAATGACGTTCTAGCTGTGCGCTTGTTTCCGCAGTGGTGGAATCAAGGGGTAAATAGAGACAAATTTTTGCAATAGGTTATAAGATCTAAAATGCTACTTTCTGGCCCTAAACCGAAAGTCTGACCTCTTCTCCAGAAATAAGGGACCCATAACATAATTTATTTACATTTTATTTATTTTTATTGTGTGTGTGTGTGTGTGTGAACTGTATGCACACATATGTAATTCAGAGAGCAGCTTGTGGTAATTGATTCTCTTTTTCCATTGTGTGGGTTCAAGGTATTGAACTTGGGTTATTAGGAAAGTCATAAAGTGCTCATCTCACCAGATACCACTGTAGCCAATGACATATAGAAAGATATGCAGTAAAATTTCTTTGCTAGAATGATAAACACCAATTGAAGACACTGGCCGTCACTGGGGAAGAAGGAGGAGAAGGAGGAGAGGGCAGTTTCAGCTCCGAGTTAACGCCACTGCTTTAAGCATAGTAGGTGAGGTAACCATACTATGCTGCTGGGCTTTCATGCTAGTGATAACTACTTGACTATTTTTACATAAAATTTTGAAGATTGCATGTAAAATATTTTCTGAAGTATCATAAGGAGGCCGATGCATTTCGGGAGGGGTGGAAAGATTCTTAACTCCCTCCTATGAGGCAGTTTTGAAGAGACTGAATTTGAACTTGCATCTCTCAGAGCCCAGCTGCAAAATCTTAATTTGTGGACACAAACACTTACTGCATAGCTTCTCTCTGTGCCTCTTGGAAAAGTTTGTCAATGAGAGTAGAGGCCTCCACCTCCACATGCACCTGCTAACCATTTCTGTCCTTGTGGGAACTGGTTCTCTCTTACCATTGTGTGGGTTCAGGGTATTAAGCTTGAGTTATTAGGTGGGTAAGAGTGTGCTCTTATATCTTGCTCAGCTCATCACATATGACTGTAGTCCATGGCAGTATTATGTATTATTTGTAGAAAGACAAAATTTCTTTGGTAGAATGATAAACATTAAAGAGTCCTCCAGACCCTCTCAGAATTTTGGAGACCTCCAAGAAAGGGGGGTCCAAGTGCTGCAGGCAGGCCTTGAACCTGGTATACAAGGCAAAGCGGTTGTATACCACAGCTAATCGGGAAGTCATGGTGATGAAGCCTGGGCACGTGGAAGTCAGGGTTCGCAATCTATGCCCTCACTCTTCTCACTCCTGAGAGCTGGTCACCTCAAGAAAACCCTCTTTAATCTTCTTTATCTCTCCCATCCATCCTCCTATTGCCTCTCACCACAGGAAGCACAGTGTGCGCTTATCCCGCACTCTCATGGATTCCCAGTGCTTGGCTTTGCTGTGTGCTCTGCTGCCTCAGTTGGTGCAATTCATAAGCGAGTCCATCTTGCGGGTCCTCACACAGGGCCAGCACACAGTAGGTATGCAGTATCCCCGGCAAATGATCTGTAAATGAGGAAATGATGCATAGTTGAAGAAACACCTGAAATGACAACATTCCAAAGTAGGCAGGTGCAAATCAGCCTACTTGAGCCTGGCTTCCAGAAGGTTCCCCTCGCATTTACAGCATGGAAGAGGGTCTGCTTGCCTGGCTGCTGAATCTGTAGGGCAAGAAACAGAGAGGGTAGTCCACATTCAGACTTGATGTGAATGGGGGACGCTGGGGTCAGGCTGGGCAGAGGGAACCTTGGCTTTGACCTTCCTTCATTCCATTTTGTTTATTTTTTTCTAGTTTTGCTTAATTATCTCAGACAATACCCCGACAACAGTTGTGAAATGCAAAAACAGCCAAAGAAGAAATAAATCAAGAGCAAAAAAATGAGGGAAAGACAGAATTCACCTTTCATTGGTTCGCGTGGTCCCGGTAGGAGAATGAAGTTAGGGCACAAAAGCTTAGCAACAACAACATTGGGGGGGGGAGGTATGAGAGGGAAGCTGAACAGCCATTAAAGCAATTAAGAAAAGATTAAGGTCGCTGGTGGTGGAGGGAGAGAGAGAGACCCATTAATCAATAGGCCAGAAATCACAGCAGGTTACAAAATTATAAAACTAGGCAAAATGGAGAACCACACAGGCTCACCTTGTCCAAAAGGCCTGAGAAACTCTACACCAGGAGCAGTAAGTTCTTTTCTGAGATTCAGGGAGGGGTTGGGGGGAAGATGGGGCTCAAAGGAACCCCTTCCTTCTGAGCAGCTAATGGAGACACCCTGACTCATGGGGGAGGAGCCACAGTGATCTCACAGCAAATTCTCAAGTTCCATAGTCTAAAGACTAATTTGTGAGAGTGGGTGATGATCCCTGTTCCCAGGAAAGTCATGTGATCACAGGCTTAGGAAGAATCCTAAATCTCCCTGGGTAGTTTTATTGTTATTTACCAATATTTGTGATTTCTTCCTGAGAGGATCACCCGTTCCTGCCCATTGAAAGCTGGTGTGGTGGCAGAGCTTGTTTTGGCCAATGTGATAAGTGTCATTTCTGGACAGGAGCTTGAAGAGCCAGGAACACATGATTTGTGACAACAGCAAAGAAGAATGTTCCAGATAGATTCCACAATTTGAAACCAAGATGGGACAAAGGTGCCGCTGACAGGATCTCAAGTCAAAACCATTTTTTAATTAAACTACTGTGAAATTTGGGGTGTTTGTTATGCTGCATGTACTGACTACTACAAACCTTACAACATGTCCCTGATGCACAGAGCGTTCACTGGCTCCCTAGCTCTTGCAAGGTAGAAGTTTAGTCATGATATCAAGTGTCCCATACACCCTAGAGTCCACTGTTCTTTTTGTACCTTTCATGATGGATTTCCTCAGTGCAAAACCTCACATCTTGTTCTCTCTCTCTCTCTCTCTCTCTCTCTCTCTCTCTCTCTCTCTCTCTCTCTCTGCTGGGCAAGTTTTGATGAACAAGGTCCCCTCAAATAGAAAATCTGTATTTCTCAAGCCCTTGGTCATACGCTCTCTATCTGCTGTGTGATGCTACTGTCAGTCATCCCTAGCTTGATACCATCTCTTAGCCCTTTTAGCTTGTGGTTCGTGCTGTTCAAATGCCACTCGCTTTCATCATATGTCACGCAGTGCTCACAAAAGCAGTGTTTCCATCTTTACATGTATTTATACATTCAGTTCTTACCTAACCCTACTTAAAAAAAAAAAAGAGGGGATGGAGGTAGGGCAGGATTTGGACACATGCCTCAGAGTGTCTTTCCTTGCTCTAGGGAACCACTGATTGAATCTTGAGCCTTCTAACAGTCTATGATATAATGAAGGAGCAGATCACTTATATAATCACAGAGCCTTCAAGATAAAGCAGCTTGAGGAGGACCCCAGTCAGCTGACCTGGAATGTTGGGACAGGAAGTGGTGGTACAGGAAGTGTGGGAGCTCAGGAGAGTGTGTACTGGAGGGCAGGGTCATGTATGACCAATCTGCTTGAAGATATTCAGCCACCTAAACTTGTTTGTAAGAAAATTCTGCTGGGGGCCACCCTTGGACTGTTGGGCCTCATGAGGCCAGGGCGTGAGGCTCAGTGTCACTTCCTGAGCCTGACTCGAGTTTGGAGACCTGTCTCAGGTTATAACTTCCACACAGGAAGTGACTCAGCACAACCTGACCTAGGCCTGCCTCTGCCCTGTTACTGCTGGTGTGGCAGGATATTATTTGCTTTTATTGCTTACTCCATCTCATCCCATCTCAAGACTCCCACCCCCATCTCAGCCCTATATAAGTTCCTGCCTGCTGCACTAAAGAGAGCTCCTGCTTTGACCTACTCCCGACTCAGTGTGAGTTTGTCCCCCATGGTCAGCAGGGAGGTCTGGGTAGTAGATACGCACCATCCTGCTCAGCCCCAGGGAGAGATGGGCAGGACTGGTTCTGCCTCAGCCCTACCTGCTGGAGAACCTGGCATTGGACCTGCTATGTGATGTCATGAATGAAAGACTCCTGCAACAACATTACTACCCTTCCTTGATCAATCTATTTCTGTGTATTATGGGATTGGCCCGGAACCTGTAACATTGCAAGCCCTCCCCTCCGTCTCTGCTGACCTAGCTTAGCCAGGTACAAGTGAGTTTTCCAGTCCCTAGAAGGAACGGGGAACGAACATCCTTAATAGATAAATTCAGCGGCTGGGGAGACCACTCAGTGGATAAAGCACTTGTCCTGCAAGCTAGATGACCTGAGCTCAGATCCCCAGGCCACATAAACCAGTTGTAGTAGTTTGTATCTGCTATCCCAACATTCCTCTAGCAAGATGAGGGATGGAGACTGGCGAACTTCCAGAAGCCAGTGGGACAGCTAGCCTGCATAAACAGAGTGGGACAGCTAGCCTGCATAAACAGAGTGGGACAGCTAGCCTGCATAAACAGAGTGGAACAGCTAGCCTGCATAAACAGCCGTAGAGAAGAGAGACCCTGATGGTGGTGGTACATGCTTTAATCCAGTCCTGGCACCTGGGAGGCCCAGGCAAGAAGATCTCTGTGAGTTCGAGGCCAGTCTTGTCTACAGCGTGAGTTCAAGGACAATCAAGGCTCTTAGAGAAACCCTGTCTTGGGGAGAGGGAGAGCAGGCAGTAGAGAGTCTCAACCCTGTCTCAAGCAAGGTGGGCGTGGAAGACTGGCATCTAGGTTGCCCTCTGACCTCTACATATGCGTTCTGACCTCTAGATGTCTTTCTCAACAGGGGGAAGAGTCTTTAGGATAGTTCTCACTGTGGCTGAGTCTGAGACAAGCATAGAAGAGTGAGGTGCTCAGGAGCATGGTGCCTGTCAGGAATCTGGGAGGGTCGCCAATCTCTCGAGGGTGACAAGGCAGCCAAGTGGAGCCGGGTTGAGTTTCTCCCATGAAAGCTGATGTGACCAGGATCATCTGTTCATTTCCATCCACGTCCCCTCCAGAGGAGCCCAGGGCACCAACTGCTCTTCGGGACTGACTTGGGATTGAGCACAGTGGAGATTCCTGGGGTCTCCTTCTGGAGGCCAGCCAGACTGTCTAGCCTAACGGAGATGTAGGGCTGGTGTAACCAGATCTGCGTTCTCACACCCTCTCACGAAAGGATGGAAGAATGTTTGCCCAGACTGCCCACACTTCCTGGTGTGTCCCCTGGATGGACCGTGTGGGAAATGGATACCATTGTAAACCCATAATGTGTGAAGCAGAGGTTTTATAATCGGCTCGCGTGGATTTTCAGAAGACTTGCTCGACTCCCCTTACCCATGGCAATAACTAACAATACAAACCAATTGCCTGTACTCTGGCTGCTCCCCAAACTCAGCCCCTGCCCCCCTAAACTGGGAGCAAGACTTCCAGAGCCAGAGTCCAGCCCCCCACCTCTGAGGAGGCCAATAACTCAGCTCACTAAGTGTCTACTTGCTTATATGAGAAGCAGAGGGGATGCTGATGCCTGCTAGCACTCCTGCCTCATTGGGTTATTGCGGGGCAAAGCATTTGTGCACTGGTGCTAATAATAAACACGCAATACTGTCATTGTTTATGTGAGTGTGATAGTATCTCTCCCATGAGTCCTCTTTTCCTGTTTCCACCCCACACACAAACCTCGCCTCCTCTAGAACTTCACCCTCCCAATCTGGAAGTGGCTCAGTTTCTTTGACACCCAACAGTCAGCCAGCACAGTTTCCTTGGTGCCAGCATCTCACTCATGTGTTTCAGGCCACCACATGGATTCCAGGGTGAGCTCTTTGAGCTGAGGTTCACAGGCACTGGGACCCTTAGCCTACAGTTGCCTTCTGAAAATGGTATCTCCTTCCTTTCCTCTCAACTTGCTGCCTAGTCCAAGGAAGGGTGACAATTGGGGTCAGCTAATACCAAAGGAGGGCTCTGTCTCAGGACCTTCCCTCGGTTCTAAAGAAAGGTCTCTGGGCTGAGCTGGGCTTGTTGTTGGGTTGGTCAAACTGTGTGGAAGAATATATGTCATTTCTGAGATGGAAAGAGAGATTAGGAGTCCTCTCTAAAGCCGAAAAGGGAGAGCCCTGCTCACCATGGTGGGAGATGTTCCAGCGCT
>NC_022018.1:8487061-8488528 GCF_000317375.1 Microtus ochrogaster
TCTCCTCACAGCTGCTTAGCCCTCATTAGCATGCAGGCAAGGAGGGCCTCTGGGAACCACACTTACGGATTATCTGGGGCTAAGAGTAATCCCAAAATTCATGAACACAGGCTCCGGGAGTAAAGAGAGATGGAAATTGGGTGGGTAGGGGGATGGGACCCCATTACCAACCCGGCAGATAATATCCCCATTCCTGTGACAAACTCCTCAGGGATTTTAGTCTCAGAACAACGTTTACAAAATACTGAAAGCCTCAAATAAATTTGACTGTATGGGTTACTTCTCTTGATATCTGTTGCATTAGAAACTAAGAGAGGAACATTACATCTATCTATAGCAAAAGAAACCTATTACATGGTCGCATAAATAATATGTTGTTTACAAACAAACAAACAAAGCTGTATTTTCCACAGGAGTCATATTCAATGGGAACAGTGTGGCATTGTTTTGTAGTTTTGCAAATTTCTTAGTGTGTGGCTTAGGGACAGCTGGATGCTGATGTCTGCGTCTGAAATGGGTCTCTTGAGCGATCATGGCTGTGCAGCATCTGGAAAATGCCAGAGTGTCTTCCTGAGGTGAGGGTAGAAACACAAATTCCATCTTAGTTCTGATATGAAAACCTCTTTGGCCTCAGAGCCTCCAGCAGCACCTCATTGACCTCTGGGGATCGCCAACCCTTTTCTAAGTACTTGTGTGTATCACTGGGACTGAAGTCAGGGCCTTCTGTATGCTAGAAAATGCTCTACCGCTGAGTTCCATCCCCAGAATTTATTTTTTTAAATTTTCACTTAGTAGCTGGGTGGTGGTGGTGCATGCCTTGAATCCCAGATCTCGGGAGGTAGAGACAGGTGGTTTTCTTTGAGTTGGAGGTCAGTCTGGTTCACAAAGTGAGTTTCAGGACAGCTAAGACTGTTCTAAAGAGAAACCCTGTTTTGAAAACAAAACAAAAAGAAAAACAACAAAATTCATTTTGTGTGTGTGTGTTTGTGTGTGTGTGTGTGTGTGTGCGCGCGCGTGCGCGCATGACTTAAAAATGACTCTGAATGACCCACTTCTGAGTTCAGGGAATTACATGCCCTCAAGGTCCTACCCTAAGAAGCCCACCTCCTCCTCTGACCCAGTTTGCAAAAACTTCTTGTCTCTCCTTTGCATTGATGATGATGGGGAAGGGTGTTGTAAACATGGAGGAACAGAGAAAGGGATCACAGGGCATAAGTTCTTAAATTCTTACAAATAATGGAACTTTTGGTCATGGGGTCCTCTTTCCATGATGCCTCTAATCGTTGACTGGACTCCTGACAACTGAGCTGCAGGTGCTTCTCCCTGACTGTCCTTGTCCCCATCTTATCCAGGAATGCACTTAACTTCTCTGGGTCTCAGTTTGGTCACTTGGAACCTGAGGCAGACTGCAGCCCCCAGTCCCATGACAAGCCTCAACAGAATCAGCTCTTCAAAGGTATAGCCAGG
>NC_022018.1:8489048-8521608 GCF_000317375.1 Microtus ochrogaster
CTTTCTTTCTTTCTTTCTTTCTTTCTTTCTTTCTTTCTTTCTTTCTTTCTTTGTGGTATCAAAGGTTTCTGTTCACTGTTCAAGTATGTGGTTTAAAGGGAGCAAACCGACTCTGACAGCAGAGAAGTGGGAGGACTTTTGGTGAAACAGAGTCCACGATCAGTTTCTCATATGTCTAATTTATAAACATAGACATCCATGATTTAGTTTTCACCGTTTAGTTTTCTTTGGTGGTTTTTAAATCTCATCTTGATTTTTTGAGGAAAAGTAAGTATGGACCCACCCAACATGGGTGGTTTTGAAAAAGAAAGGGAGAGATGGATAGAAGGAGAGAAGACAGGGAAGGAGGGTGGAAGATATTTACAGGGCGGCTGCATAAGAACAATTGATAAATTCCTGTCCTTTGACAATACCCAGGGGAGACTGAAAAAGTCCTTGGTTGTTACGTGCTCGCTGAAGTGTTTGCGGCATGCTCTACAGCACAAGCAATGCACTTTATAAACCACCCATTGCATGATCCACCACATCTTAGACCAGAGACTGAAGAGATGCTGCTACAGCTCACGACACTCTCCCAAGATGAGACCTGGAGAGGTTTACACTAGTCTTGATCATGGGGAGGTGAAAGTGATGGCGCGTCTTCCCCTGGGCTGCACTTCTCCCTTGCTGTGGTTTCTGTTCTTGAGGCTCCATTACAGCTTTCCAAGAGTGGGGTGCAAAGCCCCAGGCAAAGCAGAGATTCATATAGACCCCTTTGCATTCCCTGCTTCAGAGTGCAAGCATATTAGCAAAGGTCGCCCTAGAGGGACACAGAAGAGCAGAAGAACACATCTAAGAACCATCAGATTGGGCAGGCAGAGTGGGGGTGAAAAATGATTGGAAGCAAAGTGGTCTGGGGTGGAGAGAGAGCCTTCAAAACCGGGGTGAAGCTGCCTGGATAGCCGTTTGCTGCAGATCAACCCCCTTCTTGTCAGAGGCTAAAATCGGTGGACAGAGCTGTGGAAACTGGGGACACCATCCTCCTCACAAGGCAGAGAGACACTGAGATATTTTGTGTGACCCTAGATAGGAAAGGTGGTGGAAGGGAAGCAGCAGACCAAGGACTAGTGGGGCCATTGCTCGGCTTCCATCTTCTGTTTGTTTGTTTGTTTCCTGTGGTATTTGCTGGGCGATTTAACAAATTTCCAGCTCTAAATTTACTGACAGGGAACCTTCAAACTTCCCCTGAACCTGCTATTGAAAGTCAGGCGGGGCTGCGGGGAGGCTAGGAGGGAGCCACAGAGTATTTGTAATGCTGGGGTCTCTAGGGAGGCCTTGGTTTTAGTGTGGTAGCAATTCTTCCTGAATATTTTCTGCAATAGGCTGGCTGGCCTCAGCTTACCCCACAGGACAGTGGGACTTGGGTCAGAGCAGTCAGGGGACGAGACAGGGGTAGAGTTGAGTATGTGATCTAGTTTAAATAGAAGCAGTGGTTTGAGCCTTGGTCATTAATAGGACCCTAAACCAGGACCAGGCCATGTCATGCTATTGTACTGGCCCATGTTGCTAGGAGGCTTGGTATCAGAAACACAGGATTATTTTTGTAAAGGAGTTTTGGGCCCAAGGAGAGTCATGACTGCTAGAGATGGAGCCAATTACCCACCTCTTCATGATGATTCTTCCACCCACTGGTATTTGGCAGCAGAGAGGAAGCCTAACACTGTCACAGAGTGGAAGACAGGCCTTCTTTTAAGTTTCTGTGGAGGTGTGGATAAGGTGAATTTGGTAGTAATAATACAGTAGAGACCTTAACTGTGCATGCCTTATCCCAACGACTACATCACCCACTCCTTGTAATCAAAAGCACTTGGAAGTAAACATACAACAGCATTTGAGTCTGGGAAAGCCCTGGTCCTCAACTGATGATTGGCTAACAAATGAAATATGGGCAGGCCTTGCAGCACTATGAGGCCATTTAAAATGACACTGTAGACTCGTGGACCATGGCATGCACAGCCACATGCAGCTTATTCTTTGATTGTAAATGGCGCTTCAGAAGAGTATTGCATTTTATGACTCCTTTATTTGTTTTGCAAACAAACATTATACATATGCATGAAAAGACACATATGAACAATATTAGCAGTGATCCTTTAGCATGGTGGGAGTTGGGGTAATTTTCTTTGGACTGAGTTTTACTTCTGTGGGATGAATTTATATATTATAGAAGTCATATTCCAAAAGGGCTCTTTGGGGAAACGTAGAAATGTAGCTGTCAATAGCCCACAGATGAGCCTACAAGTCAGGTGAATCCCAGTGGGGCTGACTCGTCACTGAGCACAGGTCGGCTGACTTACCTTTCATTTGGTCACTGAGGGATGCAACTGAACACAGAGACACGTGGCTCTTCTGGATTCTAAAAAGCCCCCAAGGGTACAAAGGGTCTCAGAAGACATCCCATCTTATCCCAAAGGAAAAGAAAATGTTCCCCAAGACAGGGACCTCTAAGACCACTTTATCATGACCTTAAGGGCAAGTCACCATGAAGAACTGTTGCCCATGATAAAAGCAGATGGAAAACCCGTATAACTGCCTAGGAGAATAATTTCAAGTGGGAGAAAACAGGCATTAAATCAACTTCTTGTATATGAAAAGAAAATGGTTCACTCCCAGAGACTCTCTCTCCACCCTCCACATGCCCATCAAGGAGTAACCAAGCCAGAAGTCCCTAAAATACTCAGTTGTGAGGATTTGGAGAGGGTAGAGTGAAGCTGTAGCGAGTCTTTCTCTGTCCTGACAGCCAGCTCCCAAACACTGGCACGGAGACTTCTTATTAATTATGAAAGCCCGACCTTAGCTTAGGCTTGTTTCTAACTGGCTCTTATAACTTAAATTAACTCATTTCTATTAATCTATGTGCTGCCATGTGGCTTTACCTCTCCTCCTGCATATCCTGCTTCCTCTGTGTCTGGCTGGTGACTTGGCCTTTCTTCTTCTCAGAGCTCTCTCTCTACAGAAGTCCTGCCTATACCCCTGCTTACCTATTGGCCACTTAGCTTTGTATTAAATCAATCACAGTGACCTGTTTTTACACAGTGAAATCTAATATCTCGCAAAAGAAGCTATGGTGATAGAAACATAGAGTTTCCTTCCTCATTATTGCATATGTTAGAGTCCCAGTGCTAGGAGTATCTTAGAACAAAGGTTCCCCCTGTCAGAGACTGTGCTGAATGGCTAGCCCAGGGATCTGTGCTCAATAGTCTTTTTGGTTGTGTGCCTTTCACAATGGACCCATCTTTCCTATCCAATCTGTGGTCATTTGTTGAAGTCTAGCTTTAATAGGCTCTGGACTAATACCAAGGCCTCTCATAGCAGGTCTTTGAACAATACCAGTTAACTCCAGATGTACAACCTGAGTACACACCTAGCAGCTGCTATTCTCTTCCTCCAAATCTATGTGATTTCATGGCCAGCATTTACAGATGTAGCACCAGGAAAGGCCAATCTAAAGCAAGTGCACTAGAGAAAAAAAAATCCATGTAAATAGAAAGCATACCTGCAAAGCCTGCGAATACAATACTTGGGTTACCCAGCTCCCTGACCAGGTATATGCAAGAAAGGAAGTGGTCAAGCAAATGGTCTAGTGAACTGGGCCTTTCAGGTATAGTGGCCAATAAGCTCTGTGTTAGGTCCCAAAGAAACTCAGTTCAGATGGCTAACCTTGGTGCCTATTAACATATTCCAGCAGATGCTGGCCATCAGGCACTCAGCATCAGCATCACAGGTACCTGTTGCAGAGTCCTGGCTCTTGTCTACACTCTTCACCCCTGCCCCTACCCTAACCCTCTCCACCCACTGTGCTTCCCTTCCCTCCCCTCAGCTTCTCTTTCCTATATAAACCAGTCATTTCAACCTCTTGATCTTCTTTGTCTCCTTCTCTCCTCTCTCCCTCTCTTACTCCCCATCCCTCACAAGCCTGATCTGTTCTGCTGACCTTGTTTAGTCTGGATCCTTCTAGATGCCTCTGGCTGCTCTCTTCCTCATGTCTATGGTAAAAATCTTCTCAGCTATGCCTAGGAGTGGTCATATCTCCACTTTCGTTTGCCCTGAAAGCCGTTCTCCTTCTGTGGAGAGAGAACCCAGACAAAAGAGCAGAGCAGTTCCTCAGTGCTCACTGGGGAACAGCCTGGATAAGGTAGAAGCAAGGGGAAAAACAACAGCAAGTGCCTTTCCCGTCAGCCAAGTCACCCTCATGGAGAGAGAAGGCTGAAATGGGTCTTATGATGTCACCTCTTTCTTTCTCACTTGGGTTCCTGGCCAACCCTGATCTCCTCCAGTCTTCTAAGTCTGCCCTGACTGAGAGACCTCTTGGCATTTCTTCCTCCTGCCTGTTATTCACCTCAGCCCATCTCCTCTCCATCTTCTTGGATGGACCCTCCTGTGTAACACAAGCTCTGAGTAGTGACTTCCTGCCGTCAGCCCACTTGAAGCCTCCCTCAGGGATACAGTTGTCCCAGACTGTTATCTCTGTCACTTTTCATACTGATGAAAGACAGAGCTTAGCTCAGGCAGAAGAGGCTGGACTAAAATGTTCCCAGGAGACAGTTCTACACCGCAAGGTCAAGTATCCTAAGTGGTTGTCCCAGACTCTCCTGTAGACAATGAGTAACAAGGAAGATTGGATACAGGTCCCTGATACAGCCAGAGAGTTTCATCTTATTTTGGAGCATGGCCTTGGTTGTGAAATGGCTGTAGGTAACATACTTTGGGGGTCTAGATCCATTTCAGTAAACTGAATTTTGCTTACCACCCTTCTGGAAAGGACTTAGAGGACCAGGAAATGACCTCCCTTTATTCCCTCCACCCTCCAGCTGGCTGGTGGGAGCAGGGCACCTGATTTGGGAGAAGTTTTTCAAAGCAAAGTCAATCAGGTCCTTTCTTGTATAGGTAAACTCCGAGCATTTGGTCGTGGGCATTTGAGACAGAGGCCTTGGAGACTGGAAAGTACAACAAATGCCTGGCAAACCCTAAGCCTCATGCCAAGCAAAACTAGAAGGGAGAGGCTGACCAGGCAAAGCAAACCAAGAAAGCCAGCAAATTCAGTAGGGTCGGTTGAGAAAGAAAGGCTGAGAGAACCAGGCGGGAGGAAGATGGAAAAGGAGGAGGAGAGATACGGAGGGACAGAAGAACTCCTTGTCTTTTCAACTCCCCTTGTGCTCTTAAGTGCCAGCCTCTCTTCCCAAGAGTCTTCCTCTCCATTTCTCTGACCAGCATCCTTGATGGGTGCAGCTTGTTTCCCCACCGTGCGTTCCGATCAGATGTGATCTGGCCCCTGTGCAGGATGGGTAGTCTGGCGGGTTGGGATCAGCCACTGGGTGAGCTGCACGACTGAAACAGGAGTTGAGATATGGGGTAAATCTCAGAAGTATGTAATACACCACAGAAGCCCGGGAGGAGATGCAATTGTCATCTGAAAGAAGTTAGTGGGAGCTGAGGGGTGAGGGAGGACAGGAAGAAAGAGAGGTGCTGGCCTGCTCAAGGCAGACTCTGGTTCTGATGACACTTGGAGGAATTTCTGGAGTTTCTCACAGGAATTCGGGGCCAAGATCCAAGGACTTATCCTTTAAGTATTTATACTGAAAAAGGTGTTTTAAAAGGCATTTAACAACAACAAAAGCATCTTTGTGGACACAAAGGTCCCATATACCTTGATTCTTCATATATAAGAAGGAGTATCTATTGCTGAGGGGGGTGGTTTCCTGTGTTGAGCGACTTCAACTCTCAAGTGCCTGTGAAGGCTAACCTCACAAACGTCTTCCCCTTTGCAGTCAGTTCTATTATTTAGGAATTCTATAAAGATGTTTTGAATGCTGCTAGTAAATTCTGAATCACTGCTTCTAGGAGAATACATTAATTATGTTTTAAATCTTTGTGATATAATACGAGACACAAACATAACAATATGTTTTAGCTTGTGGCTTCAGAGAGATTCCGATGTCACCACAGAAAACATGGCAACAGGAAGCAGAGAAATGACCAGAAACACGGCCAAGCTCTAACCCTCAAAGGTCAGCCCCCGATGACACCTCTATAACCAGACTCTGCTTCATAAAGATTCTAAAGTCTCCCAGCTCAGCAGCACTAGCTCCCCACCACGTGTTTAAACACAGGAGACTGTGGGGGACATTCACAACTAACACGGGGACACAGGCTTAATCTTCTGCAAACCTCTAGTGGTTATCAAGTTCCTAACCATGCTCTATGCATGCTTCTGAATAATGGCTTATTTAATATATAATGTTGACTTGTGAACTTTGATTATATATTCACCTCTATCTAACGCATGCATCCTGGTCTATGTTTTTGGGTCTTGCTTTTATTTCTTCTTCTCTGAGTATCAGTTTCAACTCTCCCTCCTTATTCTCTTTCTAGAACTTGTTCTGTATAAGTGCCTAGCTGCATATTTTCTGAGCTTGGCTCCGGCATTACCTGCTCTGCTGCAAACCTAAAGAGACTTCAACTCTCCCTCACAAGCTTTCTCTGCATTTGCACTAAAACCATTAGCACTTGTGCTAAATGTCCTCATGGGTGCTCCACCCCTAAAATAATGAGACTTTTGGAAGGAAGAGACTACTGCTATTATTATTATTATTAGTTCTTGTAACCATAGTATGGTGGTATGAATGGAAATGGCCCCCACAGCTTCATATGTTTGGATGCTTGGTACCCAGTTGGTGGAACTGTTTGGGAAGGATTAGGAGGTGTGGCCTCCTAGGAGGAGCCATGTCATTCAGGGCAGGCCTTGGGGTTTCAGAAGACTGGGACATTTTGAGTTAGCCATGCTTCCTGTTTGTGGATTGACATGTAAGCTCTCTGCTGTCTCTGACACCATGCCATTGCTCTATTGTCATGGACTCTAACCCTCTGAAACCAAAAGTGATTTCTTTCATAAGTTGACTTGATCATGCTGTTTTGTCACAGTAATAGAAAAGTAGAAATAGTGTCGGCATAGTATCTGATGCCCAGTATACTATAACTCTATAAATATCCAGGGCACGAGCCACGGATGTGGAAAGGACACTCCAGTTACAGCAACCAGCACTGGACTAAATAGCAGTTGGGGACTTTTATCTGACTCTCAGTAAGTTTACCTGCCATGGATTAGACTTGGTCTTATCAGAGGCTAGGCTCACAGGAAGGGAACTACTTAGAAGAGTAGCATAGGGTCTGGATGCTTCATTCTTGCTGACATAAAATACAGGTACCTACCCCAAAGGAGCATCCATATCTACTTCCAACATGGAGAGTCAACTTCTGAACCCCAAATGGTCAAGCTGAGCTGAGAGGACAGCATCCCCTCTAAAGACAAGGAAGATACTCATATGCCATGCACTTATATAAAAAATGTAGAGGAATAATTTGCTCACAATGGTATCAGCTGCATCTCTTGACTGACAGCGGCTCCCAATCTGGATGGCTTCTTGCCTTGTGGCCAGCACTTGGCAGCTGGCTATTCTGATGGCCTGGATGCCTTCTCTGCCTTTAGGCTTTCCTTCTCCTGCTACCCAGAGCAGCCTGTTGGTCTCCCCAGCTGGATGGAAGCACATTGGCCCAGGGCCTAGTGAGGCCCAAGTGTTGATTCTTGGCAGCAGCAACCCAGGGATTGCTCCAGCTCTTACCCAAACCAATCTGGGCTTTTCTGAGGCCCACTTGTCTCTGAGGCCTCAGGCTCACCTCCCAGGCAGTTCCATCTTGACAAATGTGTTCCCTTTTCTGTGTAGTCCTGGAAGCTGACTGGAGAGATGCCATGGCCTTGCTGACCAGTTTCCCTTTCGGTTTTCCACTCTGAGTCTCAAGTGGCCTCTGAAAACTGTCTGCGGACCCTCACAGTCTTCTAGGCTGTACCTCCTTTTGCCAATTCCAGACCAGCATCTTTTCTTGTTTTCGTTTCTTTGAAGACAGGGTTTCTCTGTGTAGCCCTGGCTATCCTGGAACTCACTAAGCAAGTCAGGCTGACCTTGAACTCAGAGATCAGCCAACCTCTGCCTCTGAGTGCTGGGATTAAAGGTGTGCATCACCACTGTCTGACTCTTTTTTTTTTTAATCTTTTTTTTATTGTTGTAGTCCTTGTCTGGACCATGTTTGGGCAATCATGGTGGTGAGACTTTGTGGATGTAACTCCTGGCATTAGTAGGCAACAGAATCTCACAGCAAACTCCCTGACCCTCTGCATCTTAGTCCTTAGTCTCTCTGCCTTCTCTTCCACAGCATTCTCTGAACCTTAGGTGCTGGCGTTTTTCTGTATCCTTTAGGACTGAAGTATACACAATCTGTTTCTTCTTCTTCTTCTTCTTCTTCTTCTTCTTCTTCTTCTTCTTCTTCTTCTTCTTCTTCTTCTTCTTCTTCTTCTTCCTTTTTTTCTTGATACAGGATATCTATACTGGAATTCTCTTTGTAAACCAGGCTGACCTTGAACTCAAAAAGATCCACCCAGTTCGGCCTCCTGGGTTTAAAGGTTTGTGCTTCCTCCACCACCCTGCACCACAACTCTGCATTTTGATTGGTTGTGGTTTTCTGTAATGTAATAGTGTCTATCTATACAAAGAGAAGTTTCTTAAAGATGGATGGAGACGACATTTATCTGTGGATATAAGGCAGTGGTTCTCAGCCTTCTTGATGCTGCAACCATTTAATCTAATTCCTCATATTGTGGTGACCTCCCTATCATAAATTTTTTGTTGCTACTTCATGACTGTAATTTTGCTACTGTTATGAATCATAATGTAAATATCTGTGTTTCCTGATGGTCTTAGGTGACCCCTGTGAAAGGGATGTTTGACCCCCAAAAGGGTCTCAACACACAGCTTGGGTACCACTGGTATAGGGACAAATATTTAGAATATAGTTAGATATTATGCTTGTTCCAGTAAAGTGGTGGTTGTAGGTACTGGAAACCAAGTCACTTCCTGCCTTGGCTCAGTAGTCACCACCTAGCTGCTCTTCTGTATCTCAAGTCTCTATTACTGTGACAGCTTCTCTCCTGTAGCCCAGCCTCAGAGACTTTCTTCTCCGTAGAACTCTCTGATTCTTTAGGAGCAGCTTGTGCCCGCCACAGCATCCACTGCATTCAATAAGTACACGCTGAGAGTATTAGTCAATGGAGAGAAATTATGACATCCCTGACCGGGAACTGTTTCTTCCACGGTCCGTGGGCCAGACAGAAGAAAGACATGGCCCCTTAGAGAATCTTACACTGTAAAAGAAAGAGGAACGTCCATGTTCACCTCATATAGCCCCACTCTTTCTTACCTGGCAAGAGATTCTGGAAGGATGGACTTTAGGACACCTAGGGAAAGGTGGAAGGGAGCAGTGATGACATTGTCCATACTTGGAGGTGACTTCCTCCAGGCAGCCTCATAGAAGACAGAGGAGGATGGGGTGTGCCTGCTCTCACCCCCCCCCATTTCTTCCTCTTACAATGTTTGGTGTGGATATAACAGCATATTCCCCACCAAAGCGACCCTGCCCAGTTCATTGACGCTCTCTGATCCTGTTCTCCTGAAACAGCAGCCTCTGGCAGCTGCATCTCCCCTCCTCCTCCCAGTCCTCAGAGCCATACCCACCAAGTCACCTGGGTACCAGCTTCCAGCAGCCTTTTAACCTCCCCTTTCCACACACTCCATTTTCTCTTCCCGTGGAAAGGCACCTGCAGCCCTTGCAGAATCACGGGAGTCAATTTGTGCCGCTAGTGCGAGCGTTTTAGCATATTGAGTGGTCCAAATATTTAAATATCTATGATATAGGAAGCATGGAGAACATTAAAAACCATTTTCTCCCTGCTGATTGCAAGAGAGGAAATATGCACAGCTCCTGCTCTCCTGCACGGCTGAAAAACTGCTGGCCTAATCATATTGCCTTATGTAAAGAACCTCTCCCGCCTCCTTCAGTCCGGCTTTAGGTTGCATTGACTGTAAACAAAGATGTATTGGGGAGGGGGTTGCTGTTGGATTGAGTTTATTGTTTATGTAAATCTCCCAGAATGTGACATAGCAAGATAGCTTCCTATGTTGTGCTGATCCACATTTTAGGCCAACAGCCAAAGTATTTTATCTTTTCCTTCATTATAGTGATCTTCCAATTAGCCGTGGTCTGTAATACCCTGATTTTGGTGGCAGTGGTTTGGACAGGATTGTTTGATAGTTCTGCTCGAGAGGCAAAATAAGGGGCCTTATTATAGAAGTGCAGAGGTTGCGCAGAAACTCAGTTCTGTTGCAAAGTTTGCCGATAAGGGGAAAACCGGCCCTTAAGCATCCATTCTGTTCTGTATATTAACACTTCTAATCTGCAGTGCTGATAAAACTGCAAGCCATTTGCCTTTGGAGGAATTAGTTCTGCCTCACTTGTGTAACCAGGCGATGGTGATTAACCTTTAAACTGTCCAATATTCCCAGCAGCCTCCTGCTCCAGATTAGAAACTGTTTAGTTATGACCAACTAAATTAACAACAGTCCCCCTCCGAAGAATGAGATTCAGAAGGGGGATGCATTTTAAGGTGGAAATATGTTTAGAATTGGTGATCCATCCTTCAAAGGTGTTTATTTCCCTGTCCTCAATGTCCAAGCTGGCACACTGGGAATGGAAAGCTTGGCTGAGCTTTGGAGGGCGGGGAGGAGGTGGACAGCAAGGGAGGGGGGACCAGTTGTCCTGGTTGAGTTTGCAGATGCAAGGTTCCATGGACACAAAGGACACTTGTCTGGGTTTAGGTTTCCTTCCTTGTTGAAAATCAAACAAGCAAACAAACAAAACCAACTTGAGGAGCAAAAGGCCCTGGGTTCAATGCCTTGCAATAAATACACAAACAAACAAACAAACAAACAAACTTTGGCTCTTGTGCTGGATCCAAGCCATGCTCACAGCAGGAAGAAGCAGTTGTTCCTGATGGGAAGATTGAGGAATAAAGTCGCTCCCTCCCTCCCCATTTCTTCCTGGGGTTGAATATCAGAAAAAGATACTAACTAGCTTTCCTGTTCCAGACTTAGGGATCTGCCCACCACAGATGGGTCTACTCAAGTGAGGTGCAGGCCAGCTAACCATCCGGGTTCAGCCCCTCTCCTATCTGTCCATTTCAAATGTACCATTTATCAGTTGAAGCGTACCCTCAGTGGTGAAGGCCAGGCAATTATGTAATCGTGTCATGCCTCAAATCCCCAAATTGTCGGGCCTCCCTGGGTAACACATAGCAGCAATCCTTACCACCACCCAGTGTCGGGAGCAACCTTTTCTGTTTTTACCAGTTCCGTATCAGCTACCTCCTTAAGAACTGCTAATCTAGATACAGCATTAGTAGGATGTCAGTCAAGCGGCAGTCCACGGCGAAGCCTTCTTCATATACCAATTTAAATCATTCATGGTCTTTTCTTTGGCATTATTCAAAAGATCATAATAATTTTCTTGTGCCCACAGCACAAAAAAATCAATTATTTCCCCACAAAGACTTGAAAGTACTTAGCGAGTGCGGCAAGAAAAGCTGAGGGTGATATCAAATTGAAATTGCACTCATTACATACAACACAATTAGTTGCCACTAGCCTGGCCGGGCTTTAATTCTGAATGGCATATCTTTATTATTACAGAAACAAGCATGCAAATGGCATTGTTCGGGATTTGCCGAAATCAATAGGATATAGCGCTGTGTGTTTGGTGGCCACTGTCACTCACGCTGCTGCGGATGCGAGATAATGTGTGTGTTTGAATTAATGAAGGGAGCAGGCAGCATCATAAGTGACACCCAAATAAAAGAAATGGGTACATGATATTTGTAATTATTCTACTTGTGTTTTCGTTGTAAATACTTGTGCTTTTTGTTTTTTAATCAAAGGATTAATTGCATTTTAATAAGGCATTATGATTTGCAGAGCTTTAGTTAATTAAAACTTGTAGTATATAATCATGAAGTGATGCTGAGACGTTCTAAAGATCACCCATATGTTCGGAATATGTATAATTTTTTCTGTTAAGCAGTGGCAACTTCCTCCCTCCGCCCCCTTTCTTGTTTTTCCCTCACCCACGGAAGAGCACGGACAACTTCTGTGAACTATTGGTAACCAGCAATTCCAGGTAGCTTTCTCTAAGCGGTTAGAACTCAACTGAGGCCGTTGCCCTTAAAGCGACTCTGAAGTAGCACCGTGACATAACACTCGACTGAAAACTTCCTCGTTGACTCTCACCTCTGGTTTGTCGTCTTGAGATGCAGCCCTGTACAGGTTTGGCGAGATGATGTGCGTTTTAGCGCGCAAACATTGGGGCTTCAGACCTGGGCAAGGTCCCAGCGCTGAGCTATAGACCCTGGTTGTTTCTCTGAGACTTGGACACCAATCCAGCACGGCTGCTAAGGCCCAGCCTCACCTGTTGTGATACTCGGGGCTGATTTGGAAGGGCTGGGATAGGAGAGGGGATGCTGAAAGTCAAGGGAGCTTGGAATTCCCCAATGTTAACACATTAGTAATTCACAGTGGAACCCAGCCAGAGACATGCAATCGTGTTTCCTGTAGGTGTGTATTATGTGAAGGCTGATGGATTAATTGCTAGATAGATGGAACAGAGCTAAGGGAAAACATTATTAAAAAGTTTTAAAATCTTAATGTAACATTTTGAAGTTTGCTTTGGGGGATTTCTCTCATTTGTGTCTCCCTTTTTCAGGCTCTCTGGGATGGCGCGCTGCAGTTGTCTTGAAGGAAGGACGCTGCTCGCTGAGAGCTTGGCGCAGTCGCATCCGATGGCGAAGCCTCGTGGAGGCAGACAGATACAGGCCCTGGTGACTGGACCTCGTGTGGCAGGCTTATGATTCGATAGACCGACTACAAAGTGCTGGGGTCTCTTCACCCTGTGAGGTATCATCTGGGCACCCAGGAGTTAACGTTTCTCTTTTCTCTAAACAAACAGACATTGTGAAAAGAAAACTTATTAAGCATATGCTCCTTCCGCTCACCAGGCCAGGCAAAGACGGGTGAAGTTGGTGCAACGAGGATCCCACAGCGTTCCTTCCCCGAACCGGATTTTCCGTGATGTCTACAATAGTACCACAAGTAGGACAGCCCAACGTTGATTTAAAGTCTAATATTAGGTTTGTCCCGGCTTCCTATTTTAACTCTGAAAACCTGGAGCTTGAAAAAGGTGGTGCATTCAAAGCTTGCTAAAATATTTGCTCAGTCGCACAATGGTGTGTGATGGAAAATACACTCTCGTGGCTTGCTTCAGCCTATCAGCCCCTGCCTGCAGTGGAGAAAGAATGAGGGAAGGTCAGTCAATTACGTGTGGTAATCACTGTAAGCATATTATCTGAGACACAGATGTCTTCTATGACCCCACACGACATGGCTATTAACCTCGGAGCAATATAAAAATGGAGTGGGCTTGGGGGTGGGGAGTGGGGTAAACCAGGCTTTCAATCTATCCTTGTGTCATTGGCTCAGAGAATAGAAAGTTCTGGACACGAAGACTGTTTTTAGGAACTTGACCAGCCATCTGTCCCCTTTTCAGCCCTCTTTGGCAGAGACCGTTCTACGGGCCTGGTCATGTGCATAAGCACTTGCCACACCTGAAAACGGGACCAACCAAATGACCCGGGAGATGCACAGACACTTTGTGATCTTGCTGTTCTGTTCTCTGTTCATATGAGAGGAAGAGAGAAGAGAAGGCAATCTCAGTATTTGGTAAATAAGATCCCTCCCCAGTCTTGGGTATGAGTGGGAAGGACAGTGGGTCACCCAGGCTGGCACTGGACTGGACATAGGGTGATGTTCCTCAAAGGCTGTTGATGGATTTCTCACTGGATCCACATCTAGGAAAATGCCCGCCCTGTGAAATACACTGGGCAAGGTTCTGCAAATTCAAAAATGAATACACAGGGGTCCTGCTGTTCAAGAGCTCATCCTCTGTGAGAAAGAGAAAAGGAAAAGCTTAAATAGCTGAAAATCACATCCTGGCTAGAGGACCAGGCCTCTATGAAGAGTGGGGAGAAAGGAAGAAGGATCTGTGCTAGCGAAGGGGTACGGGCAATTTCCCTTGAGGCAGTGATGTCTGGCCTGGAATACATGCAATGCTAATAGCTGCCTTACTCACCTGACTCACTAGAGTCAGGACACTGTCCCAGGCACTTCCCTTGCGTGTTTTGTCTGATTCTCACAAGGGCATTAGACCCACCAGGAGCTTAAGAGTCAGAGGGTGGAGCTTGCCTGATGACTCTGAGTGGTAGAGATGCTGAGATTAGGATCTGGATCTAGCAAAACCAAACTGCTAAAAGGAGGATGTGTTAGCCTGCCCAAGGGAAGTGGCGTCTGGGATACAAAGCATGGTACACCCCAGAAGTATAGAGACAATGGAAGCCAGAGCACGCACACAGGACGTACGTGACTAGCTAGCATGACAGAGAGATGGACAAACCACTCAGCCTGTTGGTCACCGGGGATGGCACAATCAGAAAGTGTCCTGTCTCTTAGAGGCTCCTTTCGAGGTCACTGTGGAGATGAGTTGTGACATTGGCTATCTGAAACCAGGGCCAGATAGAGAGCTTTGCTCCTGGTCAGGAAGAGATGGTGAGGCAAGACAGGGGTGCAGAGACAAGGAGGGATCCCCAGGCTCTAAGAGGTGCCAGAAGAGGCTGGAAACCTGGGGCTATGATGGCAAAGGGTCTTGGTGACAGAGTTCCTCCACAGTCGCTTGGGTGTCGTATGGACGACCCTGCTTGCATCCCTCTCATGTATAAGAAACCCTCAGAAAAATTATGAGATTAAGTCACCCCAGGCATAAGGCTCATGATGTGTCCAAGTGGGCAAGTGGGCTTGGAACTGAGTCTCTGGATAAGGTTCCCACAAGTCCTCTCCTCTGTGTGTGAGGGGAGATGAGGGTGCGTGGGTATGCGTGTGAGCGTGCATACGAGTGTACAGGTGAGTAGCACAAGTGTGTGTTCACATGAGTGTAAATAAGGAGCATCAAATCGTTCCTTCTCACCTGCCCTCCCTCCTCTGTGCCTCCCACCCCTTCCCTTTCCCTAAACTCGATCCATCGAAAAACCCCAGTGATGTAGTATCAAATTTCAGTTGGTAGCCATCTGCTCTGACACTTTTAAGCCATTGTGAGCAGGAGTTGGACCAAATGAAGTCCAATTAAATGAAGGTATTGGGATATATTTTAGGAGGAGCTTTAGCCAACTTAAACTGCCAGGTGCTAATGACACACGTTCTAGTGAGTGTGCCCTGACAACAGTGCTTGTGACTCAAAACTAGTTTATTCAATCCGTAGCAGACACTCTTGGATTTCTCTTCAGCATCCTGTCTACCACGCTCACCTCCCTAACTGAAAGGAATTTGATCAGGGATGTCTCTTACTTTATGTGGCTTTTTGTTTCAGGGAAAGAAAGCTCTGAGCTCAGCCCCAAAGGACCAGTCCTGATGGGTTCAAGCTGCTCATTACAGCCCCCATCGACACGAGCAGGTGGCAAATGAAGTGGTCAATGGCATGCTGGAGGCCTTCTGGGAAGTTGCCTCTCTTCTAATGATGTCCGTCTGTCTGTTGGTTTAGGTTGCTCCAACTTGATAACGGCTAACTGATAGACAATAGATATCTGTTGCTTATGCGTTCTGGAGGCTGGGGAGTTCAGACCAGGGTGCCAGCTCTTCAAGTCTTGGTCCTCATATACAGTACTTCAAGAACAGGTTCTCAACCTGTGTGGATCATTTGACCCTTTCACAGGAGGCTCCGAAGACCATAAAAAAACATGGATATTTACATTACAATTCATAACAGTAACAAAGTTACAGTTATGAAGTAAGAACAGAAACAATTTTACGATTAGGGTTCACCACAATGTGAGGTACTATATTAAAATGTCACAGCATTAGGAAGGTTGAAAACCACTGCTCTATAAGTTCTTAAATGGGAGGAAGGCAAAAAAGAAGCTCTCTCAAGCCTCCTGCAGATTTGCATCAGTCCCAACTACAAAGGCCCTACCTCCAGCACCTCATTATTTGCCTATGGCCTCGTGTTCTAATATCATCATTGGACATTAAGTTTCAGCCTATCAGTTGGAGAAGGGACACACGAAAAATGTTTATACAATACCACCCTTCTTTCTTTGTCACATGTCCTGCTGTGATGCGGTGTCTCTGGCTGCAGCAACCACCCTGTGAGCAGGAGTTGAGCAGAATACACCCCCAGCCATGGCCCAAGGGCAAGTGGGAGTGACTTGGGTCAACAGTGATGCAGGAATCTGAACACCAACTGCGGTTTCCTCTGGATCTCCTGTGCTGTGTGATTATGCTCCACTCATAGTAAGTTGATTTTTTTTTTAATTGTGGCAAAATGCACGTAACATGAATGGGTTTACCATTTTACCCATTTACGTACATTTGCATATGTCTATTTGTAGAATTCAATACATTCACATTGCGTGCAACCATTACCACCATCCCTCTTCAAGAGTTTAATGTTTCAAAAACTGTAGCTCTCTTCTTAATAAGCAGTAACTCCTCAGCTCCCTTCCCTAGCCCGTGGCAACCATCATTCCACTTTTAAGATTTATTTATTTAATTTGTATAAGTGTTGTGCCTGTATGTATGTCTATGCACCGCTTGTATTCTTGGTGCCCCAAGAAGCCAGAAAAGGGCATCAGGTTCTCTAGAACTGGAGCTGCAGATGGTTGTAAGCCACCATATGGGTGCTGGGAACCAAACTTTGGTCTCTGAGGGAGCAGTCAGTGTTCTTATTTATTTTTATTTTATGTGCATTGGTATGAAGGTGTCAGATCCCCTGGAACTGGAGTCACAGACAGTTGTGAGCTGCCATGTGGGTGCTGGGAATTGAATCCAGGTCCTCTGGAAGAGCAGGCAGTGCTCTTGACTTTTGAGCCATCTCTCCAGTCTCCATTCCACGTACTAGTGGAATTATGAATTTGACTAGTCTCAGTATCTCAGAAATAAGGAATTCAATAGAATTTGTCCTTTGTGATTGCCCCATTTTCTTTAGCGTGATATATTTTTAGATTAAGGTAGATAGATAAAGAGAGATTTGTTTATCTACTTATTATGCATGCATGTGCCTGCATGAATTTATGCGCACCACATGCACACAGATACCCATGGTGGTCAGAGGGCTCCAGATCCCTGAAACTGAAGTTACAAGCAGTTGCAAGCCACCTGGTGTGAGTGCTGGGAATTGAACCTGGGTCCTCTGCAAAAGCAGTAAATGCACTTACGTCTGCGCCACTTCTCCAGACCCTAGCATGATATCTTCACCATTTAACCATGCACAATCCCCAGGTTAACCATGCACAATCGTATAGCCTTCACTCTGCCACTTAGGAGTTGGGCGATCAGAAATCAGCTGCCTACTTCTCTCAGCCTCAGTGTTTCTAGATGTGAAGGAAGGCCGCATTGGGCTGCTGGAGAGCGAAATTAGTTACTGCAGAGAAACATGCACATCACTTCAGATGCGGCACACAGAAATTTCTTTCATCATGACTATTATTGTTATAATTGTCCATGAACAGGCACGAGTTATGACAGCTTCCTAGGAAGCTATGCACGACTTTTACCTACCACCAGCAGCCATCAGTAGTTAGGCGCTTTAGAACGGTTCTCCAGCACCTCCATTGTTGGTGTCTCAGATCCAAGATTCTGGTCCTCTCATGATTTCTCCTGTTGAGTCTTTCTGTTTCTGTTTGAGAGACATGTCCAATTTTCCTCTTTCTTGTTCAATTCCTGGAGGATCATCCCCTTAAGGTTCCAGGACCCCAAGATTTATGTGCAGGTGATGTTGTAGACAGAAGCCCAGGTAGACAGACAACCAAACCTCCATGTTCTAGATTAAGGGGAGATACTTGAGTCATGGTGCATAACTACCACAGAAGGCATAGAACAAGCCAAGATGCAACTTCCCGTTGGAAATCTGAGGTGAGGTGCAACTGGGACCTGCAGGTAAACTGAGGAAGACATCAACACGCATAGAGGGCTCAAGAGGCCAGGCTGAAAGCCCAGAGCCACTGTTCTGCAACCCCCTCCACCCCTGTGGTTGTAGAAGGAGGTCCGAGAGATGACTGTAAGCCCACTGATGTCCTCACGATCAATTTGAAAGGAAGGCAGAGTAAAGTTGCTTGAAAAAGAGGAAGGTGGAAACCAGAGACAACTGGGAAGGTGTGTGTGTGTGTGTGTGTGTGTGTGTGTGTGTGTCCAGAACATGACTTGACTTAATTTCTATGTTTTTAATTGAGAGAGTAAGAAAATTATCTGCCCTTCTTACATCATTAATGTTTTGTCAAAGACAAATGAAAAACCACTTTGAAACTGCTTTGGAGAACACCATGGCTCATAGCTGCAATCCCAAACACTCAGGAAACCGAGGCAGAAGGATTACCATGAATTCTAGGCCAGCCTGGAATACAACGTAACTGCACGTCTCAACAAAGAAACAAAGCAAAGCAAACCCAACCTGCCTGAGAAAACCATCTTCAACTCAGGGCATCGCCTCTTCAAGGAGGATTTGGACCCACCTCCTAGTGCATGGAGATTTACACTTGGGTGTGAAGACACTGCCTTGAAAGTGTGCCATTCAGCCGGCAGTGGCAGCAAGCACAGAGAGGCATCCTTGGGAACCAATGCTCCAGTGTCTGATTCACAGACATATTCCTATCTGCAGGGGAAGAGCTGGGGTGTGGGGCAGACTGAAGTCCTTAGATACTCTGGCTGGACAGAAGAGAAAATCGACTAGGGGTCTTATTTGTGGGAAGGAGAACCGAATTGCCACAAGACACAGGGTAACTGCCTGATAAACTGAATACTTGGTAGAGGGACAAGGGGGAGATAAAAGATTAAAAATGTAATAGAAGATTTGCTTACAGTTCTCAGAACGGTAATTAAATTTATTTATAGTTATGGAAACTTTGGGGAAGGATGGAAAAGCAATTTAAATGCAGACTTTTCACAGGGTAACTGCAAATGGCTTGCTTTAAGAGCGCCAGGGAAGGTTAACAGACAGCAGTGAGGTCGGACGGGAGTGCATATGATAAGTGACAAGTGTTAGCATGGCAAATCATCTATTTAAAATTACTCCGAGCTTTATCAAATGTTTCCTCTTGAAAATAAACTATCCTGGAAGGAAAGGTTAACAGAGGAAAGAGTATGATTCGAGTGTTCCCGTGATGGGGAGCAAGAGGAGGGAGCTCTGTAATGGAGGAGAAGCGGCAGTAAATATTAGGAGGTGGTGATAGTATTAACGGTGATAAAATAAAAACATCCCAAACTTACTCTACATTATGACAAGAGGCAAGTCTGCCTGTCTGTCCATCCGCGTGTTCCCCACCCTACCCCCATTTTACTTCTTCCCGCCTTTGTTAGCCAAGCTAAGCCCAGGCAAAGCCCCGCCTGGAAAGGAGGGGAAATGACAGCGCCTCCTTCCAAAGCTGTACCTGTCCACACCAGCTCTGGTCAATAAGAGGAATGGGTGGAATTCTCTGGAATCTCCACTATTCCCTCATGCACTACCTTGCTTTTCTTCTAATGCTATGATGGAAGGTTAGCAACTAGCAATAGTTCACTTAGCTCAAGAGTTCTGGAGACTGGGCCATCCAAGATGGAGGTTCCGCAGCTGGTGAGCAGCTTCTCCTGCGCAGCAACAAGATGCAATGCACCCTGGGAAAAGAAGACCCGCGGGGCAGAGAGCTGGTTGAAGTCATTTCTGCGATTGCTAGTGCATTCCCAAGACAATGGTGTTAATCCCACCCCGCTACGCTAGCACAGTAGCTATTAAATTTCTTTTTTTTTTATTTTTTTTTTAGCTATTAAATTTCAATATGAATTTTGGAAGGGATGTGTAAATCACGGCTCTAGTCACCATCTTTCACAGGATTCCTTACAATCTGACTGAGGAAAAGGGTAAAATGGGTAGCTAAACAAAGCGCGGTCATCACTACAATCTAGCCAAGAAGAAAAACCATGGGTTTTTAAGTAAGGTCATGGATTTGCCACCATCCTTTCCCCATAGTCTCTGTGTTGTCCATATTATTAAATCAAAATCTTAAGTGACTAGATAGAACAGTGGAGCTAGTCTCATTAAATCGAACAAATCACAGCTGACCATTTAAAATCACTATTAATATTGCCAGAAAGAACTACTTTGTACAATAGGGCAAGAAATAAATGAGCAGCGTTAGAACATTATGTGATTATTTTTTTCTCACTAGGAAGGGAAAGTAAAGGGGAATCCTCTGTAAAATGACCATATCAGTAGGAACCTAGCAGAGTTTAAAATAACATCGAGAAATTGGCTGTGTAGCTCAGTGGTAAAATGCTTATGTAGCATGTGCAAGGTCCTGCGTTTAATCCTCAGTGGTAGGAAAAAGAAAGCAAATCTCGACTAAAAAAAAACACATTAAAATGAAATGAAAAGCAAGTTTAAAAACACACATACGTACATACAGAAAAGGGAGAGAGGAGAGAGAGAGAGAGAGAGAGAGAGAGAGAGAGAGAGAGAGAGAGAGCATATCATAATCTTCATACTCTTTTTTACACAGTGGAACTCAAACCCAGGGCTTTGGACAAGCTAGGCAATCACTACCACTGAACTGCATCCAAAGCCCAAAGAAATCATACTTTTATAAGAAGAGATTTGTTAGGAAAAGATATTAATATTTCTTAAAATAATGTATACATCCCAATAAAATCATTTCAGCAGAGGAAAAATGTCAGACACCTGGTCTCTGATTTCACATAGAAAAGTTAGCAAGAAGAACAACCAGAAAGAGCCCATGCGCCTGTCCAGTCTGACGAGGGCAGCTTGTGACCCCTCATCAAACAACTCCTCTTTGCAGCATGAGGATTCTGTTACAGGAAGCCAAAACTGATCGAAATGCAGAGCACAGCTGATCATAGGGCTGATCATGTACAGCTACACGGAAGGCTCAGAGGACATCCAGGAAGAGGAGGTGGGAAGATTATAGGGGTCGTAGAACCTGGAAGTCCGCGATAACAGGGACGCAAAGCCTGTGCATCCCATCAGTATGGCTACCTAAACAAGACAATGGCAACACCAGTTGGCGTCCCCATGAAGCTGGGGGAAATCCCATGGGACTTCACTCCTAGATGAAGAGCTACAAGCAATAAGGAGCTGCGAAGGGAGGGAGAATCAGCCTTCCAGGGATGAACCACATAATTGATTATCCAGTAGCAAGGAGTTAGTCCTAAAAACATACATATACAAGCAACACTGAGTGGACACAGGAGGTTAGATTTATACTATTAAATATTTTAGAAAGAAGACACAAATTTGAGAAAGAGTAGAAGGGACGAAATGGGAGAGTAAAAGGAAGGAGAGGGAAAGGAAATGATGTGATTATATTTTAATTTAACTTTAAAAATAACCAGAAAAATAATAAAAATGATGGCAAACTAGACCAGCCAAATATTAAAATATATTATAAATCCACAAAATAGAGCAGCCTAGTACTGAACCAGACTTGTTTGCAGAAGTATGTACATGGATAATTTTGGAAGCATGCTTATAATAACAAAGCATTTGGGCTACCCAGTGGTTACCCCCATGACGTCAGCTGCATATAGTATTGTATTGAAATGTGGCACTGTGGACCCATCTCCAAGATCTCTTTGTTGGTGAAAACGGCCAAGTGTCCTGTATCAACAACACAGATACATACAACACCGTTTCATGCGTACAGTGTTTCAAAATGCCCAAAAAGTAAACTTTACTGCTTGGAGCTACATTCAGAGGGGACCAAAGGGAGAGAGAAGCAAGAAACAAAGATCACAAACATTGCCCCTTCTGCAAAGGTCATGGGGAGTGGCTGATGAAGACAAGGTGACAAGTTCTGGGGCATGAGCAGCGTCTGGTGTCATCATGGTCTGTAAATCCCTCTAGATAGGAGAAGTGTCCTTTCTAGCATTAACTGTGTGTGCTAGCAAAGTTTGCTCAACGTAACAAAATGCCTGACCCAAGTGGCATAAAAGAGGAAGGATTTATTTTAGTTTATAGTTTAGGTAGCTCTCAGTCCTTTGTGTTGGGGAAGGCATGGGGTTGCAGCTAAGGTGACTTCTGCCTCTCATATGGATCCAGAGCCATCATCCCCTGGAAGCTGCCACAGTAGTCAGCTGGAGAATGAATATTGTGTTCCACAGACAGGGGGCTGATCCCTGGGTCTCTGCTGGTCCTGCCTCGGAAGTCATAGTCTCCCACAATTGTGCTCACTTATGAACACACTCAAGTCATGGCGTCAGTTTCACGCTCCAGATTTCACACACTCACATCTCATTGGAAGAAACAGATCGTGTTTGGAAACCCTGATGCAAATGGATCTGAAAATGCATCAAAATGCATGCAAGTCAGCACTGCCATTGCATGCAGAAATGTCATTGGTATAACAGAACTGAAATTGCACTTACCCCAAGGCAGAAAAGGTCTGCTTTAGAGTAGCTGCTCCGAGGAAACTTGCTCCCTCAATCCCGGGACTTTGCGCATGAAAGCTGTTCCTAAAAACCTGCAGGCACTGGGTGCGGACCTATGATCCTAGAAGTCAGGAGGCGGGGTAGGAGGATCCACACTTAGGCAGCCTGGTTGATATGGTCAGTTCTAGGCCCACCCAGGGCTACACGGTGAGACCCTGTTTCAAAAAAACAGAAACTAAAACCAAATCAAAGTAGCAAGAGGTGAAGGCCGAAGAGGAAGGAAAGAGAATGTGTTGGGCAGTGAAAAGTTGAAAACAATCATCCGTATAGTAGAGCACAATGTTTTTATACAATCGACACGTTACAACCATTAACATTGCACAGGAGAGCCACTGATGAGAAGATAAGTAAATCTCAGCTTAGCCATGTTGAAAACATCGTACACTTACCTGTTTAGCATTCATATAAAAATTTAAAACACAGACTAATGCTGTGTATTTGTTGGGGAGATCCGTGTTACATAAACAGACATGACAAAGGGCACACTCGGATTAGTGGATATCGTTGGAAAAAAATGTGGAATTAGAAAGAGGCACACAAGGTTTTTGACTGCTTTTTAATACTTATTACATATGAATAAACCTGAAGCAACTGCGATCAAATATTTATATTAATATCTTCATGACTGTATTGTCGTTTACACAGCTACCCACATGCTTTCAATTTTTCAGTATATGAAGATTTTAATTTGCGAGTAACTTTTGTTTGTTTGTCTGTTTGCTGTTTTTTGTTTTTCTAGACAGGAGTTTTCTGTGTAGCCCTAGCTGTCCTGGAACTCACAGAGATCCTCCATCCTCTGCCTCCCGAGTGCTGGGATTAAAGTAGTGCGCTGCTACCACCTAAGTAACTATTAAGATGTACAATTTGTAAAATATCAGGGACAGCAAGAAGAAGTCAGAATATTAGGAAGAAGAATGAGGAAGAGGAGGAGAAGAAGGAGAAGAAGAAGTTGTCAATAATCAAAGAGTAGCCGAAAGAGGAGCGAAAAGGAGACTTCAGAAGAAATGTCACAAAGCAACACCCATGTCTGTAATCATCACAACGCTCAGTTCATCTAGGAAAGGCCTAGAACTATTATATTAGACTGTTTATTTCCAGACAAAGCTCTCTTTGGCCTCGAACTTGATGTGAGTCACATCAAGCTTTTCATATGCTTGGTGGCACTAACGAACCATCTCCCAAGTCACACATTGAATTTAAAAATTTTTAAAAATGTATTGTTATTTTGTGTTCATTGGTGTTTTGCCTCCACCTCTGTGTGAGGGTGTCAGAAGCCCTGGAACTAGAGGTATAGACAGGTGTGAGCTGCCATGTGGGTGCTGGGACTTGAACCCAGGTCCTCTGGAAGAGCAGCCAGTGCTCTCAACCACTGAGCCATCTCTCCAGCCCCTGGATTTTAAAAATGCTTTTGAATGTTTTGCCTGCATATATATCTGTACACCATGAGAATGCCCAGTCCCCAGGGAGGACAGAAGAGGGCATCAGTTCTCCCGGGACTGGAGTTACAGGATTCGTGAGCCACCATGTGGGTGCTGGGAATAGAATCTGGGTCCTCCGGAAGAGCAATCAGTGCTCTTAGCCATTGAGCCATTTGTCTGGTCCCACATGAGATTTTTTTTTCAAATACCAACATGTGCTGCCTCTTAATTACAACCCAAGCCAAAATTATAGGTGGATTGAACACAAATTGACATTAAAAAGCACAACAGGCAAATATTAGTCAAAATAACTGGTTCATGATTTCAGTTAGGAAGCATTAATGGCAGGTGTAGCTGCATAATGGGAGACTAATTTACAGATGAGACACAGGCCGAGGCTCCTCATCTGCTTCCCATTTCGGGCTTTTCTTTTTTTAGGTTGTTTTCAATGTTTGCCCACGTATACTGAGATATATTAGGAATATGACCTGAGTCCAATAATGCAGCTCATTTATACTTTGTGTGCACCTTGTGTACATAAGTGGCCATGTAGTTTACACAGCACTTTCAGTGTGCTTATATTTTGACTGTGGCTCATCACAGGGCATTGGGTGTGGAATTTTCCACGGTGACATCACATTGGCATTTTCAAACATTCCACAGGCTCTTTTCTTGGACCACATTAGAATCCAGATTTAGAGATTTGAGACATTCAACTTGTATAGTTATCATAGAGCTTTATGTGTCTAGTAAAATGACTTCAAAATAATAAAGTTTAAAACAGTTATTTCTTTTAAAAAACATAATTTGGGAGGTTTTAGTTAACTATCAGATTAATAGATTAAATGGAAAATGGGATAAATAACTTATTATAGTTTGTGGTAAAGGGGATATAACTACAAATACAATAGAAATTTTCAAATCATAAAATAATTTATACTTATCTTTATATCATTAAATTAGAAAACATACGTGGAAAGTCATCAAAACTGACTCAAGGAAAATTGATCATTTTAAGGGATCTACTGTAATCATTAAAAAAATCAATTAGGTCAAACTCAATATGGCTACCATCAAATGAAACTGTATTAGAAGATAGAAAGCTAGAAAAGATTAACTAACTTACTATAAAAAGTTAGCTTCACCTTGGTTCTGAAGAATCCCACAGCAAATCTAGGAGGAAAATAAAAAATCAAACAAATATGTTGTTCATGAACACAGAAAAGAAGTAAAATACTAAATCAAGTTATACTCAGAATTGTTTAAAATCAGTACTATGTTCTATCAGCATTCATGGCAGCCTCCTACAGTTTTTTTTTTTTTTTTTTGGTAAGTAAAATAAAATACTTAGCTAGAAATAAAAAAGGACCTCTTTTGATTTAATAAACCATACCATCTAAAAGTCTAATCTACAATACTTGGAGGGAGAAAAGGGAAAGGAGAAATGACACTCCACTTGGAGCTTGTTTTCTTCTTGGCAAAACTGGCCTTTGAGGAAAGAACTGCCCCTGCCTCAATCACTGACAAAATGCATGGTGTCCAGACTGGACAAGCAGGATACATGAAAAAAGACTGCCGAACCTTACCAAGACAGGTTTTGAAAATCTTCCTGCCTCTAAAAATGGTCTGTCAGTTACTCTAGGCCTTCACCAAAGTTGTTTGTTCCAATGTTGTAAAGGAGACTTTAGGTGATTGGCCAGGTAATTGTCATTTATTGAATAGTTTGGAAGTTACTTGATTGTACTTCCTGTCTACTTAAGTAATAACATTTCCCTTCTCAGGTCTTCAGTGGGGTTAAAGACTAGATAGTCATAGTTACTTTCCTCTTGTGACTTAGCCAAGCCATTTCTAATACAAGATTTAGATTCCTTAGGATACAATAATTATTGAAACATTTGTTTCTTGCTTAATAATGTTTATGTTGGTTATAATTCTAATTTTTACACTTGCTATCTGTTCCTAGTGTACATAGTTTTGTGTTGGGTTTGGAACTCTCTTATTTAGAAAAAAGGGGGAGGTGCTGGGGGAACTCCTTCAGCCAATGGACTTTGAGATGCTGAAAAAGTCCATTAGGTTGGGCATAGCCTTGGGTACTAGAAACTAGCATGCTTGCTCGCACATTCTTTCTTTCAGCTCCTGGATTCTGTTCCTGTTCCCTGCTCATGCAAAGGACTGTAAATATGTGAATCTACCCACAAATAATATCCCATTTTGCGCTAATATGGGATCACTTTATCGTGTTCATCTACATCTGACACCCAAATTCCCAAATATTATTTATAAGTGTTTGTTTATATTTAAAGGGGGATATGCTACAGAGATGAATACTTTGCATTGGTATGGATCTTGGTTTATTGATACAAATTTAAGGTCAATTTTGTTATCTTGTTTAAGGTATTAAAGTTTATGAAGCTCATTTAAAAATGCAATGTATAATTTAAAATTACAGATTAATAGATAGTTATCTATAATAGTCAAACTTGTAGTCATGTAAGTTAAGTTTTCTAGATATGCAGAGATATATTTAAGTTAGATAGATATTCTCCAAACCTTTAAAAGATGTACAAAATATGGCATTTAAAATGTTTGAAGAACTTAGGACTTTTCATGACAATGAGACACATCTGCTCCTGGTAGCACCAAGCTACTTCAAGAGGATGATGGGCCTCAAAGAGGCTCCTTATGGAGTTTGTTAGCCATTTGGGCAAGAAACTGTACTTGACTGGACTGATTGGTGGTATGCTGTATGATCTGCACATGCAGGACTCACAAAAAAATGACTGCTAAATTTGCCTAAAAGTGAGATGGTCCTTCAGGGTTCCTGCTTCATAAAAGAACTTCCAGACATCTTACAGAACACAGAAAAAAAGCATTTGATAAATTTTGTCATTACAAGGAAAAGAAAATCTTCAAATTTCTTACTTCATGGGAAAGTCTGTCAGATACTATGGGCCTGTAGGCTAAATATGAATGCCCCAATGTTACAGAAAAACTTTGGGTGACTGTCCAGGCAGCAACATGTCTCTGTCATTTCTAGAGTTTTGAAAGTTGCTTGCCATGCACTTCCTGTTAACTTCAGTAATATTATATCCTCTGAGGCCTTTGATGGAGTTGAAAAAAATAGATAGTTATAATTATAGTTCTCCTTATAATAAAAGATAAAATATATATAAATATTGTAAATGTAATTCTTGCTTGATACCTGTTTTGTTATACCTAATTTTACTATATTAAAGTTAAAACATTTTTTTATTTAGACAGAAAAGGGGAGGTGATATGGGATTCCACTCTGTATGCTGTAAATATTTTTTGTTACCATTGGTTAATAAAGAAGATGCTTTGGGCCTATGGCAGTACAGAATAGTGCAGGGCAGGAATTCCAAGCAGAGATAGAAAAGGAAAAGAAGGTGAAGTCACAGAGATGCCACATATCCACTGAAGGAGACAGACACTGGAACTTTACCCGGTAAACTACATTCTTATGGTGATAGACAGAATAATAGAAATGGGTTAAGATGTAAGAGCTAGTTAGAATTATGCTTACAAAACACTGGCCAAGCAGTGTTGTAAATAATAGTTTCTATGTGATTATTTCAGGTCTGGGCAACCGAGAAATGAATGAGTAGTTTCTGCCTACACTGAAGATAAAATCCAACTATATATGGAGTCCAAAATGAAGACTTGAATATCCAAACATAGGGCCTGAGAAAGCTAAGAAAAGTTCTGGAGAAGGAACTGGATTTGGCTTCCCAGACCTGAAGTCTCTCAGTTTATAAAGGCATAGTCAGTGGTTACCCATGGACTTGAGCCAGTTACCAACATGGAATCACATGGTGGGTGGATTGTTCCTTTAAGACTTGGCTCATGTGATCAGAGAATGCTGTAGGCACACAGAAAGCCTAGTCCATACCCCACAGGAAACAAAAAGCTATGGATTCCTTCAAAATAAATAAAGATCAGATTTGATCAGGGGAGACCTCCTGAGGATCTTGGCTATAGATATGAAGGAGGAAGTCAGAAAACATATAGGGACATGTGTATGCTGATCCCTCTGATGAAAGCAGCTCTTGGACTGGATGAGACATGAGAAATCTTGTTGGCTACAGAGTCCTCATGACTTATAATTGCATGGTATTCTTTTATAAGAATAGATAGAGATTTATATTACAATTTGTTTATATATTGAAATGGACTTATATATTTGGCAGATGTCTTGCTCAAACATAAAACAAAAACAATCATCTTTTTTTGTTTTGTTTTGTTTTGTTTTTCGAGACAGGGTTTCTCTGTGGTTTTTGGAGCCTGTCCTAAAAACAATCATCTTTAATTGACTTATGTACACTGTACATTCTATACTTATGTTAATGTAGATATATATGTCACCTTTAAAAGTCTGTGTGTTTTCAGAAAAAAAGGACCAGATGCCAATAAAGACAAATAACCCAGGTGATTTGGCCTCTCCAAATGCCTCTGTTGCAGTTTTCTCAAAATTCTGAATCAAAAACAAATTCAAAGCTACTAAATGAGATGGTCCAGCCTCACAGAATACTCCAACCAGAACTTCAGATAAGCTTTACACTCTCCAGTACACTGAGACTGGACTATAGCTAGCTCTCCCAGAACTTGGCCTTTATCTCATTTTTTCAGGGTCCCCTAAAGATAAAATCACCCCTGGACAACAGAAAGTAACTTTAATAACACAACACCCATATTCACAAGAGGTAGGGAGAGTGATTTTTGGTCATTTGATGAATGTTTGTCATCATTTAGTGGGGTTGGTTACAAGTTGTTGTTGGTCATGGTTAGGGAGGAAGCTAAATAACAGAGACTCATTCTGAAAAGAAAAAAGGGATATAAGAATGTTAGAAAAAAAGGGTAGATTATTGAATCTATTTTAAAACTAAAAAGCAACTACTAGTCTTAAATAGTTTTATTAGTATGTATTTTGTTAATTTATACAAATTTAAGGTTATTTTTGTTTTACTGTATATGTTTCTACTCCTGTTTAAGGTATTGTATCTATGTATCTCATCTAACAATGTAAAATAATTTTCCTTGAAACCTGTAATTATAAACTATTTAGAATAATCAAAAATGCAGATTAATAGTTAGTCATCTATAACAATTAAACTTGTCATCATGTTAGATATATTTTCATAGGTGGTCTTCAAACACTTCAGAGAAAAATATGGCATTTAAAATGTTTTAATAGCATAATGCTTTTCATGACAGAGACATGTCTGCTCCTTGCAACACCAATTTACTTCAGAAAAGGATGTTGGGCATCACAAAAACCCTCCATGTGGAGTTTGCTTTTATTGTTGAAAAGTTTGCCACTGGGAAAGAAATTTCCCTTGCCTTGACAGTTGATAGTATGTTTTCAAAATTGGATGAGCAGAACACAAAAGAAGGCAATTGCCATACTATGCCAAGACAAGGTAGGATAGTCCTTCAAAATTTCTGCTTCACAAAAAAAATTTTTTTTAGATAGTCTAAGCCTTTAGGCCAAAGATGGATGCACCACTGTTTCATGGAGCCTTGATGACTGTTCAAGAAGCCAGCTTTTTCTATCATTTCTATAGTTTTGAAAGTTGCTTCCTCTGTACTTCCTTCTTTGGTCCCTGACAGTATTTTAAGACTAGATAGTTACAGTTTTCTTTGTTACCAAATTCAGAAAAAAAACTCACCAAAGAGATAAAAAGTATATAAGGTTGAGAGACATAAAAGCTTAAGTTGTTTGTCTAAGACAATGATTTGAGTTCTAAAAATATAGTTTTGTGTTGGTAATACAAGTTATGATAGAAAATGATTAAGGTATAAAATTTTGGACTCATCAAGATAGGATAAATAATAGAATATTTTCTCCAAAATTGCCATAGACAAATGGACTAGACATTGAAAATTCAATACTTACCTGATAATTGTTCTTACTATATATAGTTTTACTATGTTAGAGTTAAACCCTTTCCTTTTTACTTAGACAAAAGGGAGAAATGCTGTGGAAAATTTGTTTACTCTGTGTGAAGATGTGTCACTGTGATTGGTTTAATAAAGAGCTGAATTGCCAATAGCTAGGCAGCAGAGAATAGGCGGGATTTCCAGGGAGGGAGAGAACTCTGAGAAGAAAAGAGGTGGGGATTCAGTAGGATGTGCCATACAGAGATGAAGTAATGAACCATGTGGCAGAACACAGATTAAAAACTATGGACTAATTTAAATTATAAGAACTAGTTGTAAAAATGCCTGAGCTAAGGCTAAGCATCCATAATTAGTAGTAAGTTTCCATGTAATTATTTGTGAGCTAGTGGTCCCAAAAGAGAAAATACTACTACAGGATCCTCTCTTGTGGATACCAAGCTAGCTGGCCTGGAAGCTGCAAGGGTTTCTCCGGTCTTTGCTTCCTATCTTGTCATAGGAACAGTAGGATTAGGGATGTACACTATCTCATCTGACATTTTTGTGGGTTTTGGGGATCTGAGCTGCAGCCTTCATGTTTACATGGCAAGGATTTTTTTCACCAAGCCACGTCTCTAACTGCTGACACCTTATTCTAGAGGATTTTTAAAAGTCATCAAGGACAAGGTAAGAAGGCTAGAGATGTATATTAGCAGGTGCACAATCCTGGATTCCACCTCCATCAGCCCAAGAAAAAAAAGTGGGTCTGGGGAGATAACTCAGTGGTTAAGGGCAGTGGTTGCAAAAGCATGAGGACTTGAGGTTTGTTGTTGTTGTTTGGTTTGGTTTCTCTGAGACAGAGTTTCTCTGTATGGCTTTGGAGCCTGTCCTGGAACTCTCTCTGTAGACCAGGCTGGCCTTGAACTCACAGAGATCTGCCTGCTTCTGCCTCCTGAGTGCTGAAATTAAAAGCCTGTGCCACCACCACCCGGCCAAGGACCCGAGTTTAAGGCTTAAACATCCATATTAAAAAACAAACAAACAAACAAACTGGTATGGTGGTACATACCTGTAACCTTTGTGCTATGTGGGGTAGGGTCAGAATATTTGCTTGGGATTAGCCACCACCACTGCTTTCAGTTCTGTGAGAGATCCTGTGTCAAAGGAATAAAGCAGAGCATGATAAATGAAGCTGGACACTTGGCCTCCTCCTTTGGCCTCTATACATGTGCAAGCACTTGAACACTATATACACATGTGTATACATCAGGCATGCACATGCCCACACACACACAAATGAAGAGAGAGAGAGAAAGAAGACATAGCGACATATATCAGTAATCCTACACTCTGGAAGATAAGGCAGGGGCATTACAATATCCAGATCAGCCCGGGCTACACAGCAAGATCCTGTTTCTCTTTCCTCCAAAAATGTGTAAGACGGAGTTCCCACTCCTGCTGCTCCCACACAAGGTTGCCCTGGGGGTGCTAGAGAATGCGGTGCTGTGAAGAGGAGCTGATGAAAGAGAGGCTAATATGCTACTTAGAAACTACTATTTTAAGCATCTGCGTAAACGTCTAACAATCAACTCAAGCAAAACTCATAGCATTTGTAAGACTGCTGGATACAGTGCCAATGTACAAAAGTATTAGCTTCTAGACACAGTAAAAGCTGTTAGTGGGCACTTTATACTTGAGATAACTCCAAAGTTCCCATGAGAATTTTCTCACAATACTAATCTAAGTCTAAGATTCGTAAGTATGGCTGGGCAGTGGGCTTGCACAGCTTTAATCTCAGCACTTGGGAGACAGAGGCAAGCTGATCTCTGATTTCAAGGCTAGCCTGGTCTACAGATTGAGTTTCAGGGCAGCCAGGGCTACACAGAGAAACCTGTCTTGAAAACCAAAACAAAACAAAAGATTCATAAGTGTGTATCTATGACAAATCTTTAAAAGGAGAAAACTGAAGGTTTGGTCTATAAGCTATCAGGACATGCTATGTGTCTGGCCACATTCACCAAATACCAGCCTGCAAAACAGGCAATTTAGTGCCTGGAGAGTTTGCCAAGGGCTGATTTCCCCAAAGCCAATTTACTGAAGGATTAATTGCACAGATGACTGATTCATAGAAAATGTTTTAAGAAACATTCTTAACCTTTATAAACAGTAAGCAATAATAGGCAAGAACCAGCTACTGCCATCCCTGACCTCCACTTGCACACTCTGGTGTTTACACACCCCTCCCTACTCCCACATACAAATAACAACTAAATAAGTGTAATACAATTTCTAAAGGATCATATACAATATAATAAACACAATCAAATACATATTCAAGACACATTTCGAATGCTTATTCTTTTTCTAAAGTTATTTTTGTATATGGATGTTTACCTGCATGTGTGTCTTTGTACCACTGTGTGCCTGGTGCCTGCAAGCCGGAAGGGATCTTCCAGGTTAAGACTGTCGCAGTGCAAACTTCAGAACTAAAAGGCAAAGAGAACAGACCCTCCCTCAAAAAGAAAACAGAAACCTACCCAAGTCTCATGAACTCTGGGGAAACCCCTCAGAGTTATAGGAAGGAGAAAGAACAACATTCAAACATAAACAACATTCAAAGCAATAATGCCTGAGAATTCCCCCCAAATTAATGCAGGCACCAACCTGTAGTTTGGGGAAGCTCAGGGAAGCAAAAGCTGTGTCAAGGTCCCTAAAGACAAAACAAAGATCACCTTCTAATTTTTTTCTTTTTCTTTTTTT
>NC_022018.1:8521708-8532842 GCF_000317375.1 Microtus ochrogaster
TTTTTGAGACAGGGTTTCTCTGTGTAGCTTTGGAGCCTGTCCTGAAACTCCGTGTGTAGACCAGGCTGTCCTCGAACTCACAGAGAACTGCCTACCTCTGCCTTCCAAGTGCTGGGATTAAAGGCTGCACCATCACCATCCAACTATCTTTCTTCTTCTTTAGTTAGCCTTTACTATGAAGTTAAACCGACCTGGGCCAGTCTGCAGCCCCAGCCTTCTGAATCCCGCAATTACAGAAGGCTCCACAGCTAGCTATGTTCTAACTTTAGAAAACCAGGGCCACTGAGACAGTTCAGGGGTTAAAGGCGCTTGCCACCAAATCTGATGGTCTGGGTTCAATCCAGGACCTCACATGGTATAAGAACTTATCCCTGCAAGTTGACCTCTGATCTCCATTCCAGCAATAGGAATACTCAGCACTCCTAAAAAAAATTAATAAAAGAATAAAAGTTAAAAATATATCAGAAAACAAAAAGTCATGAAAGAAGCCATGGTGGGAAGTATTTTTGGCAGAAGAGGGGAAAGATAAAATTAAAATCGTCTTTTCCTCAGAAATCACGCAAGAAGAGAAAAAAAACCAAAAGAGAGGAGAAAGAGAAAAGGATAAAGGCGGGAATGGGAGGCCGACAGGAGCCGTGCCCATCCAGAACTGTGTATTCTTCCTAGAAAAGTTGTTACTGGTCCTATTTGTGAGGAGACCCATATGTTAGCAGTCACTAAGGAGAATAAGAGTTACATAAAGAGACATGAAGTGGGAAGTGGTGGTGGGGGAAAGAACACAGAAAAGACAGCTGACTAGAGCATGTGCAGGGTCCGGAAGTAAACCACAGAGAGCTGGGGTTGTGGAACGCACCTGCAATGCAAGGCAGAATGTGTCTGAGGCTAGCCTGGGCTAAGTGGCAAGTTCCAGGTCAACGTGGGCTACATAGTGAACAGAGGAGATGCAGAGAGGGAAATCGTCTTCTCGGCAGATGATGACCACGGTAACAGACAAAAACAAACATAAAATAAAAACAAAAGACCCACGGTAAAACTAACTCAGAACGCTAGAATGTAGTTCAGTGGCAGAGTACTGCCCGGCATGTACAAGGCCCTGGGCTGATCTCCAGAGGGGCCAATAATAACAATATTATTAATAAAAACCAATATTATTAATAAAATAATAATATTTCTGAAGCAAAAATTAATTCAAAATGACCTTAATTAAAACTCCAAATTCCTTAGCCTGGCCACACAAGGGTCATCCACTAAGAGGTCCAGAGAGGTACCAGTGTTCTTTCCAAGTTACAAAGGACACGGGGTCCCCAGGATTGGTTTAGGTCCCGGACTTTGTTGGAGAAAGCTGAATGGCAGAACAAAACTGGGGTTGTGCATAGATGGAGGAGAAACATCTGAGCTACAGGCATTCACGGTAGCCAGGGATTATAAACAGGTTTCTAGCACAGAGTAGCAGATGCCTTTGAAACTCTGGCAGGCTGTCTGAAGCTCCAAAGATGATGTCTAGAATGTCATTGTCCAGTTAATGCCATCTTTAGCACAAAAGGGAAAGAAAGGTATCAGGAGATCACCGAAGAGGTGTCAGACTCAAGATCACTATCAGCACTGAGATCCAGAACTCAAGGAGCTTACATCCAGGAGTCACTCGGGAGTTGAAGTGTCTGGGTATCAAAGAGTGAAGAGGCCATCTCTACAAATGTATTTTTTTTAAAAAAAAAAATTATCTGTGGGTGTGCTTGTACGCTGCATATCCCGTATGAGAACTGGCATGCCCATGTGTATGTGAAGACCAGGGGACAACTTCGGATGTCCATTTTCATCTTATGCTTAGTGTTGAGACACGGTCTCAAAGGTTTTTTTGCCCCTGGGTACATCAGGAGTTAATTGGCCAAAACCTATCTGGGGTTTCTCCAGTCTATCTCCTGTGTTACTATGGAAGCATAAAGGTTACAATCACACATGACTGTTGTCTGGCTTTTATATGGGTTCTGAGGACCTAAACGCATGTGCTCATGCTTGTCCAGACAATGTTTGACCCACCGAGTCATTCCCCAAGTTCCTGTGAACGTCTTTCAATTCTCCTGCCTTAGTAATAGCTGGCCCACCACACCCACTTAGTGATTGCTGGCAATTTGTATTTTCTAGGCACCCTGGTCTTCCACTCGCAGGTTGAATGAGATTCTCAGCTGTCTCTGTTTGACTAGACAGATGAATGGCCACAGTAAACACCATTTCCTCATCTGAAGAACTAGTTGGCAGATACACAGCATTCTTTCCCAGCTCCTTCTGGGTTACCTTCATGTCCTGCCAAACTAAACTGCCTGGCCTCTTTTGCAGATAGCACGGGGTGAAATTAAGTTCTACCAATTACATGCAATCGGTGTGTGAAGACAGTGTGGTAGAATCTGTCTTCCAAGCTAGTTTTGGCTCTTTTTTCCTGGCAAGCAAGGTAGTGGAGATGCCATGGTCCAGCGTCTGCTGTGCATGAATAAGGGATGTGGGAAATACGGAAAGATTTTTGCAAAGGTGGTAACAACTGCGCTGTGTCTATTTCTCAGGCATTTGTGAGCATGAAAGGGGTTTCTGGTCCGGTAACAGGGGGCTAAAATGTACCATCCCTCTTCAAAACCACATAGAATAAGATTACAGAAACAAAAACTCCCAGAATGTGTAACACCATCAACAGTGCAGGTAGAAGAAGGAAGTTGTACGTTGAAGCTCAACCTTGGTTGCATAGAAGTTCAAGATACAGGAGACTGTAGACACATATGCGCGCGCGCACACACAAACACATACACACACACACAGTGAGAGACAGGCAGACAGACAGACAAATGGAGATTAACTGGGTAGCCTATGAGGAGGGTGGGACCATGAAGGAAAAGGGGGCTCCATTATCTATCAACTTCACCTTACTATATAAACATTTGAGTACATATAGTAAAATTTCTTCCTGTTTGGAATGGCATGAGCATTTGTTATAATATTCTCTGTGCCTTTAGGTATTTTTTAAGGATGGCCTAGTGGTGGTTGTGCACACCTTTAATCCCCGCACTCAGCACTCAGGAGGCAGAGACTGGCAGAGCTCTGGGAGTTTAAGACCAGCCTGGTCTACATAGAGAGTTGCAGGATAGCCAGGACTACACAGGTAAGGCAGAGCCTATGGCGTGTAGGTGAAAAGTCAGCCGACTGATGAGTCTGCCCTGCAAGGAGCTTGGCAGGCAGGCGTTCCCACAGGCATGGTCTCCCAGAACCAAGCGATGGCTGTGCTTGGGATGGGGACACACCCAAGTCATGCTCAGATTCTGTCTCTGTACTCTGCTCTGCTCTTCGAAATCGGCATTTCACGCCTTGCTGAAGGCCGCTTCCTCCAGCAAGCCTTCCCTGACTGTTCAGATCACGTTCTTCTCTTCATTTACTGGACCTTCTCAACCCCGGAAGCCACCACTCTTTAGTGTATTCCCTTTTAATCTTTATTTTAAAAAAAAACAAAAAACTAAAAGCATTTTATTTTCTTTTCCCAATGCTGCTTAGGAACTCAGAGCCCAACACACGCTCTCCCGGTGCCCTAACACTGACCTGCACCCGTAGTCCTTGTGAGTTTTAGGCAGCTCAAGGCAATGAGACTCCAAAGCCCGCGAGAACTAGTACAGATGGGCAGGGGCTGCGTCCCAAACACAGAGGCTTAGCTGGGAACCATGGGAAATGGCCTTATTTGTGATGGGGTCTTACTTTTGAGAGTCCTCCATCTGCGAGGATGCCCAGGACCTCTCTACTGCTCCCCAGACCGCAAGTCCATTAATGGAAGGCAGCCTCAAGCGTCACCTGGCCAAGAGTGCAGCTGGCAGACACGGGCCCATTTGCCACCATTCATCGGGTCCGGCTCTCAGCTCGGATGAGCCGAGTCCCCGCAGAATGCATTTTCCTTTTGTGTGCTATATGTAAAGCACTGCTAATGTGAGAATCCTCGGAGAGAGCTCACACTGCCCATCTAAGTGTTTTTTAAAGAATTGAGCTCTTACCTTTTAAAATTACACCGGGGTGGTATTGTTCAAATACGTAAGACTGGCTACTCCAGAAAGCAACAACAACAGGGTACAATGCACTAATTTTACCCCACTTTGACTTAGAAAATATAATCGGTGCTTAGAAAAATTGTAAATACTAAAGAATCAAGGGAATAGGATTATTCTAAAATAGGGCGCTAATACATCAAGCAAAATAGCTTTTGCTAGTCTTAACTGAGGGCCATTATCTATCAGAGAAGATATACCTCTGGCCTTGATAATGTAAAGAAACACAAATGGCGAAGAGGCTTGCCAGCGCGCCGGGGAGGGGGGAGGAGAGGAAAGAGTCTATACGGGATGGCAACTTGGAGAAGCTAAGTGTTTCTCCAGGGTGGGCAAACAGCTTCAAGCACGCTGGAGAGGACCAAGGCTCGCCACCGTTCTCGGGGAGTCTCTGACCTCTCCTGTCTGAATCGCTCTGTGCTTCCCTGTCCTTCACGGCCACATCCAATCATGCCATGCGTCTTCCCAACTGAAATGCAGTTTTTGAGAGAGAAAATATGCTCTCCTGCCTATGCCATCCCACCTCCCGGCCTGCAAACCCAGTGCAGACTCATCCACACAAGAGCCCCAGGGCGTAGCTTATCTTTCCATCTTTGTTTCTGCCTCCAAGAAATGGAAGAGTTGTGCTTTTTTTGGGGGGGGGGAGTTGGGGGGCGTGGGAGAGGTTTTTAAGACAGGGTGTCTCTGTGTAGTTCTATCTGTCCCTGAACTCGCCCTGTAGACCAGGATAGCTTCTAACTTACAGAGGTCCACCTGCCTCTGCCTCCCAAATGCTGGCACTAAAGGCTTGTGCCCAGCTAAAGAAAGAGTTTTGAGACCATCTTTCAAAGAGCCACGGTGGGGAGTACCTGTTGTCTCCCCATACCGAGACAAGTACCAGACGTTTGCTTTGGATTTAATTTCAAGATAGTGAGATAAAATATTCTCAATATAAAATACTTCAGCTAGCAAGTGCTACTGAAGTAATCTAAAATTTGTGTCTAGAAGCTACGAGTTTGATTACAGAAGGAATCAAAACTGGTGGAGAACTGGACATGTGTGGGTAGAAGGGTCCCCAGTCATGTGTTGGAAGCTACCAGCTCGCTGGAAATGACCAAGCAATGCTTAGTTAATCCTCACATGGATGGGTACCACCCAATCTTGACAGGACTCCCGAGCAGCCAGCAGACACACCCCTCTGCCTCTGACTGTCAATCTAAACAATCCCGAGAACATGAGGACGGAAGCCAGTACCCATTGTCACACTCTTTGTGATTCTCAGCTTTTGTGTGATCTCAAGTGGAAGAAGAAAACATGTAGAGGAAGCTACTATTGTGTGCGTGTAAATATATTAGAATATATACACATATATATGATACATATGTAGAAGAAAATTCCCCTTATTTTTTTCTTTATGTCCAACTCAGACCATTTGGTTTGTTTGGAACAGGTTTCTCTGTGTAGCCTTGGCCATCCTGGAATTCGCTCTGCCTCAGAGATTAGCCTGCCAATGCCTCCTGAGTGCTGAAATTAAAGATGTTTACCACCACACCCAGCTGGATCATTTTTTAAAATTTTTTTTTGGTTTTTCGAGACACTGTTTCTCTGTGGTTTTGGAGCCTGTTCTGGAACTAGCTTTTGTAGCTCTTGTAGCTCTGGTCTCGAACTCACACAGATCCGCCTGCCTCTGCCTCCCGAGTGCTGGGATTAAAGGCGTGCGCCATCACCGCCCAGCCAGCTGGATCATTTTTATCTATTGTCACCTGTATACAATCCTATCATATTTATTTTTTTTATGATTTATTTTTATAGCCTGGCAGTGGTGACACACACCTTTAATCCCAGCACTTGGGAGGAGGAGGTAGGTGGATCTCTGCGAGTTAGAAGCCAACCTGGTCTACAAGAGCTAGTTTCAGGACAGGTTCCAGAGCTGCAGAGAAACCCTGTCTTGGAAAAAAAAAGAGAGAGAGAGATTTATTTTTATGTGCATTGGTGTCTCACCTACATGTGTGTCTGTGTGAGGGTGTTGGATTTCCTGTAACTAGAATTACAGATAATTGTGAGCTGCCATATGGTTGCTGGAAATTGAACCCAGGACCTCTGGAAGAGCAGTCAGTGCTCTTAGCCACTGAACCCTCTCTCTAGCCCAATTCTATCATGCTTCTTTGAACAAACAAATGCAAAATATTTATTGGCTCTTAACTGTAGAAGAAAATCACGAGTCAGAATTAATATCTGCTAGATTATACATATATAAGTCATATTCCTGTTGTTACTGTATTTCCTATTCATACAAGCCATGGTAGTGCACACCTTTAACCTCAACACTTGGGGATCAGTGAGAGCTTGATTTCAGCCTGGTCTCTGTAATGAGTTCTAGAGTCCCCGCTCCTGATACTAACTTTTGTCTTAGTTAGGTTTCTGTAGTTGTGAAAAAGCAGCACTAACAAAAGTAATTTTGGGAAGAAAGGGTTTATTTGACTTATTTTCACAACACAGTCCCTCATTGAAGGAATCTAAGGAAAGGAACTGAAGGCAGGAACCTGAAGACAGGAACTGGAGCAGAGGTCACGGAAGAACGATGCTTAATGACTTGCTCTCTTGGTGTGCCCACTTTGCTTTATTATAGACCCAGCACCATCTGCCCAGAGATGGGCACTGCCCACAGTGGACTAAACCCTCCAACATCAATCGTCAGTTAAGAAAATGTCCCTCAGGCCTGCTGCAAGGCAATCTTACAGAGGCATTTTTTTTTCAATTGAGATTCTTTCTTTTCAGATGACCTTAGCTTGTGTCGAGGTGACAATACAGTACTACTATCAGTATATGATGGACGGTCAGCCATGACTTAAATGAATGACTCTTAAACAAAGAATTTTAAGAGTAACAATTTTGCAATATGAAATCATCCTTGAAAATTTTCCATGCACAGAACACACATGTATTTAGCATGATGTACTAAATGAAGTGAACAGAATCCTTGCTGAAGGAGCATAAAGACCTGAATTTGGAGCTTTAGAATCTTGACAAAAAGCTGAGAATGCAGGTGCACACCTGTGAAGTCAGCTTTAAAGAGCATGGATAGGTGAATCCTGGGGTCTTATTTGCCAACCAGCCAAACCGGCAAGTTCCAGTTTCAGAGAGAGACGCTGTCTCAAAAAATAAGAAAGTGAGCAGAGAGGAAGACACCCGAAATCAGTCTTTGGTCTCCTCACATGTGCAGGTGAACATGTACACACACACATTCGCAAGCAAGCACAAACACACACACAAATATTTTACCCTTCCATTCAATTTTCAAACATACAAACTGATATTTCAGTCTCTATCTTTTTTTCAGTTCTTACCATTTTTAAGGTTCTTGACTGTTTGCTCTGAATGGATCCATAATTGATTTATGTCTTTCTAGTCTTTGCCCTAAGACAGCAAGCTTGGGAAGACACAGTAAGGAGTTTGCTTCCTTTCATAAGTCTCCAGCCTTAGACCAGAGCCGAGTGCTTCATGGGAACTTCAGATGTATTCCCCAAGAGGATGAATCTCTTAGTAAAAGGCAGAAATCTTCACAGGACACTGGATTCAAAGCTATGCAGTGCCACACTGGTCTTCAAACTCCAGTTTTTATTGAGAAAGGCAATGCACCCAACTGGTTATGGTGGACATTCAGAATGAAAGGGGATGGAGGAAAATGAGCTTTCATAAATCACTCCACCAATGAAATGACTTCTAGCTATCAAAGTCACCCTATGCAAAACACACGAATGTCCTTGGTGGCAGGATGTTCCTGTCTGTCTAGTTTCTGTCTCTATCCCCACAGCAAAGAGTTGATCACAAACCATGAGCTATTTTCTTAAGAGAAACAATTCCCAGCCAGTTGCCTCCACCACCATACTCATCCTAAAACTATTATTGAAGTATGGTGATTCACACCCATAGTCCCAACCCTTGGAAGACAGAAGGAGGACCAAGAACTCAAGGCCAGCCTCAGTCATAAAGCAAAGACATGGCCAGTCCAAGGTAGAATGAGCCACTGGCTGAGAACCCTAGAGTAAAATGAAACGAAAACCAAACCATTAACAGACGTTCTTTCTCCCAGCTCTTTCCATGTTTGTACTCTTGAGTTCTGCATAAGTTCAGTGACAGACGGAAAATTGAGATCATGACTTGGAATTATGTGCTTTAACTTCAAACCAGCTCTCACAAGGAGAAGTTGATTTACCTTTCTCACAGTGTCCTTTGCAAAGTTCAGTTGATGCTTCACATGGTGTGGATTAAACAACACAGTTTACTTGAAACCACTTAGCACAATTGATGACAGATTGTGCTTGGATGTCATGATATTAATCATTGCTGCTGTTTCTGCTTCTGCTTCTGGCTGCCCCTTTTGCCTCCCAGTGAGTCTTGCTGAGAACATTGTTAGTCGGCCATCACTTCAAGAAGGTAGCTTTGAACCAATGAGTTATCTATTTGGCCATATGTAAAAGGGTGGCTTATTTGAACTGTAATGAAATGACCATGCTAGGGAGGCATAAGGCGAGAGGGCTGTTTGGAGGAACCCAACTCGATCACGAAAGATTTGGGGTGGTGTTTAGATTTATGCTCTTCTCCAAAGACCACCTGGTTTGGAAGATTAATTTGTCTGACTAGAAAAAATGTCCTTGACCTGTCAATCTCTCTTTATCTCAGAAGTGATGCAAGGGCATATGTGTCTGAGTGCCCTGGAGAGCAGTGGGCTTTCCAGAGCACAGTTTGGGATAATGTACAAATGTTCAGGAGTGAGAGACTCATGACACTTGCAAGTGGTAAGTGAACCGGATCCAAGGCAGAGTCAGGGAAGGGGAGATGGAGGAAAGACTCTTGTTTTCAAAGTTAACAAAACAGAAGAGTCACAGCCAGGCAGATTTGGGGAGATAAGTCTTTTATCTACTTTTGTTACACAAAGTTGACCACATATCACATCCATTTTTGTCATCTCTCCCCTTTGCCACCACCATACAGGACTCTGAACTGCCCTGGACAAGAATAGCTTAATGGGACTTTTTCCTCTTTTCCCTTTCTTCTTCCTTTTCACTTCTTTCCTTTTTGTTTTATTTGTCATGGGATGAATGATGACCTCCACCCTTGGAACTTCTATTAGTTTTCTAGAAATTATTAATTCTTCAATCAGCAAGCATGTGTTGAGTAACTAAGAAGTCTGTCTGATTCTGTAAGAGCATAGAAATAATTTTTCACCATTTTTGGCCTTATCCATTTTTTTTTTCTTCATAGCTAAGGTGAGTAACGGGATTTCAAATTTCAAACCAATTTGATTTTAAATCTACTGTAGGTATATCTAGTTAGGCAGAACTAAATTCAAGTCCATAGTCCAAGATACAAGAAGATTTGAGTTCATATTTGAGCTTACCAGTGAGTCCAGTTACAAACAGAACACACGAAAAGTGAAGGGAGCCAATAAAGAGTTGGGGCTTGAAACAGGCTTCAAAGATGTGTAGAGCTTGCTTTAAGAGGAATCTACTAGAAGGAAGAATTCCTGGCTGATGAGGAAGAAAACAGAGCAGAGGGCAACAAGAAGAATGGCTTATTTGAGCTAGACTAGAGGGGCTAGGATGGCATAGGGTGAGTAGGAATTAGTGATACTTAGAGAAATCCAAATTTTGTCAAGTAGGCAGGAGAGTGAAGAAAATAGTTAATTTAAGCAAACATTTTATTTTATTTTATTTTATTAAATATTTATTTATTTATTATGTATACAATAGTCTGTCTACATGTATGCCTGCAGGCCAGAAGAGGGCACCAGACCTCATTACAGATGGTTGTGAGCCACCATGTGGTTGCTGGGAACTGAACTCAGGACCTTTGGAAGAGCAGGCAATGCTCTTAACCACTGAACCATCTCTCCAGCCCTTTAAGCAAACATTTTAAAGAAGGTAAATAAAAGCTTTTGTTCCTCTTGCGTAACTGGTATGTATCTATGAGTTACTGGCCCATATTCTAAATTCCCTCCAGTTAAAATCTAATTGTTGGTTTCTGTGATAACTGCTGATGTAATTGTATTGACTTATTATTTTTGACCTTAGTATGAAATCTTGAGAAATAGACTTTAAAAATTAGAGGAAAGTCATTTCCATCCTTGAGTTCTATACCTAGCTAAACTATCAATGGGGAAAAAAAAGAAGTCCTGTAAAATAGTGACATCTTCATTCATAGCAGTGTTCAAAAAGTTTTCTTTAAGTCTGTTCTTTGGGAAACTGATTTTGAGTCTGTCCCCTTACTCCACCCCAAGCTTCAGGAAATGAGTTCTTTCCTTCCTAATGAACTTTGAAAAAAAGATCATTTATACACTATATTATATATCTTCCCACAATAAAACTTTTTCCATGAGATTGGAAGTTTCTGGATCCTAGAAAAAGGGAATTCAATGTAAGAGAAAAGCTGGCAAGATCACTAAAATCATCTTAGGAAAGATCCCAAAACGGTAACCAAACATGGCCTAAGGAATAACTAGTCCAAACTGAAGTATGGGGATAGGTAATTATACGGTGCAGTCGCTAGGTAAAAATAAGATGCATCAAATTTATAATATTTTGAGCACACTGAGACATGATCGCAGTATTTAAAACTCAGTGACAAGCACACTGAAACTGTGTGTTTCAAAAGGACGATAGTAAATCTCCTCAAAACAGAGAAAATGACTACAAAAAATAACCTGTAAATCTTCAGTAAATGTGTTCACAGCCATAGCCATACAGACACCAAATAGTAGCCATATGGAAAAGTATGATATAACTATATTGTGAGTGTGAGACAAAGATGTTGGTGGGGATGGAAAGAGTGTGAATAGGGAAGGGGTAGGGGATCTGATAGCCAAATGACTCAGCAGTCAAGGTGACTGTCTCCAAACCTGAGGAGTTTGAGCCCCAGAACTCACATGGTGGAAGGAGAGAACTGACTTCCACAAGTTGTCAGGGCCTGGCGGGATGGCGCAGCAGTTAAGAGCACTCAATGCTCTTACAAAGGACCTGAGTTCAATTCCCAGCAGCCATGGCGGGTGGCACAGAGTCACCTGTAAGTACAATTCCTTGGGATCCAAT
>NC_022018.1:8533104-8546222 GCF_000317375.1 Microtus ochrogaster
GGCAAACCAAATCTTTTTTAATGTAATTTTTAATGTTTTCATTAAAAGAGAATTATATCACTTTCCCCTTCCTTTCCCCCCACCAGCCCCTCCCAGAGACCCTCCTTCAAACCGTTCCCATGTACTTACTGCCCACTGACAAGTAGATAGCCTCTTTTTCTTTGTTATTGTTACATACATGTATATGCTTATGTATGGATGTGTGTGCACACATACATAAATACAACCTTCTGAGTCCGACCACTCTGAACTAGGCAACTGATATCTCTGGGAGATATTAATTCTCCTTCTCCCACACAGGAAGTCTACTGTGAAACAGTCTCTCCTAATTAAAGAAAAATTAAAGCTGAATCTTTAACAGGAAGCTATTAGACAGTTTCTAAAACTGGATAAAAAAAATCTAGAAATAACGTTTAGATGTATGAGCATGAACAATAGAAGCCTCTTGGGAACATAAAAAGGCAGTTGAGAAATAAGACTCAGAGAATTATACTTCGACTCTGTACTTGTGTGCCTGGCAAGAACGATGTTTTAGGAAGCTTTACAGCAGAGATTCTCAACCTGTGGGTCGCAACCCCACTGGCAAACATCTGTCTCCAAAAATATTTATATTGCAATTCGTAACAATGGCAAAAAGTTACAGTTATAAAGTAGCAACAAAAATAATAATGTGGTTGGGGGTCACCATGGCATGAGGAACTGTAATAAAGGGTCACAACATTAGGAGTTGAGAGCCACTGGTTTATAGTAAATACTCAAACTTTTTATTCTGATAGATTTTTTTTTTTGTCTCCAAATCCCTAAAAGTTCTGAGACACTTCTGTCCACTAACTACTGTTTACACGAAACCACGGCCTTCCACTGGCCAAAGGGCGGCTCAGGGCTTGTTGAATTCTGTGTTGGCGGCAAAATCAGACGCTTCTGAAAGCTTCAGAAAACCGCTGCTAATGGCTTTGGCTTGTCACGTGCCAGGAAGGAACAACCAGGTGGCATAGAGGGAGACCATAGCACTCAGGGTTTTTTCTCCTGGAGAGCCGTTCTGGACTTGGTATGTTCCCGCTAGTGACAAGACAATTGAGGGGCATTCCAAAGGCCATAGGAACAAAGGTAAGACACCGTCTAAAAATCTGTATGGGTCTCTGGCTTAAAGGTCCACATCTGCCCTTCCAAACAGAGCGATTGCTCAAAGAAATGGACAAATGTGCCAGTTCTCGTGGGGAGGGCTGGAGAGTAGAGGCGATTTTAACCCTTCCCCTGGCTGTGCTCTATGTGACTATGCTTCTACTGGACTTCCTGCCCTTGTTGTTGTTGATGATGAGGCAGGGAAAGCCATTTGTTCAGCAGCATAAATTTACAAGGTGTTTCGTTTTTCTGAGCACGATTGTATTAAGTTTCCCGGTGAACAAAATTCTCTAAGTGGTTTTCTGTCACTTTTTCCTTCCAAAGTGGCACAAAGCTTCCAGTAGAAGGCAAAGATATTTCCTTCTACGAATTATTGCCACCATGAACTAGATTGAAAATATATATATCATTTCCTATCAACCAGTAGTGTCCCAGTCTGCCGCTATGTGTCTCCTAAAGCCATCGAGATAGTGTCAGGCTATTAATCATTTCTGCGGCAGTGAGAGCCCCAACACCAGCTAGTACCCACAAAGACGGCAACCTCAGGGCTGCTACTGCAGAGCTAATCTCAGAACTCTAGGACCAAGAGCACTGCGTGCCTCTTGGCTTCTGCTTATTTGGACAAAGGGCTGAGACCAGGCATCAAGACTGGAAGGATCAATATACCCCAAGTCAGAGAGGCACAACCCTAGACTGAAAGAATCAATATACCCCAAGTCAGAGAGGCACAACCCTATGGCTATTGTTGACTATTGAGAGAGCTAGGAACGGCAGTGTGGGCTTGCAGCAAACACCAGCGGGTGTACTAAAGTGCAGGAAAATACACAATCCGACTCCCCTATAGGGTGCAACTTAAATAATACGCACGCATCTTGCGCTGTGTGAAGCTGTATATAGAGTAGTTCTGCGGTACAACTCTTGCTTGGTGATACAAAGAGGGAGAGAGACAGGCAGAGACAGAGAGGCATAGACACAGACAGACAGAGACACAGACACAAAAAGGGACAGAGAGAGGGGGGAATTTTAAAGTAAGATTGTTGTCAAACCACAGCTAAGTAATTTCTCTTAGGTGTTTTCCCATCAGAAAAAGGAGGCTGTAATAATGGTTACCCCAGAAGGCCTTATAAGGATTAGATGGAACCCCGAAGCCCTGAATCTAAAAGGAATCCAAGTGTCACGGGTGATGGGGAGTCAGGGGGATAATGCCCTTTTGCCTTCCTTATGCTTGGCATATGGCCAGAGATCAGGGGTCAGGGTGTAGGTTGAGAGGTATTCTTTATGGTGCCAGCCAACCAGACAGCCTGTAGGATCTGGAGGCCAATGAGAAGAGGTATTCACCAATGTGCCTAGTCCCTTTATGATCAATGAGTCCCTTAGCCTCTTGCCCAAAGTGGCTCTACTGTCCAGGACAAGTACATAAGGGAGCCCCTTTCCCAACCCAGGCATGGCTGGCAGGTCTGCGCTGCAGTTGTGCCACAAACTGACATTTGATAGTTCCCTCCAGGAAGCAGCTCCCATTCCTCCTGGTCAAACAGAACGCATACACATTAGAGGATAACGAGCCAACTTTTCCTCAGAAACTAGTGATGAAGCTTCTGCTGAGAGCTGTGCTGCTGAGGACAGCACGCAGCCCGCAGGAGCTCCGAGTTTATACTGCCCATCAGGTTCCCCGCACTCACAAGCTGGTGAAAGGTCCTCAGTGCATGCGTGAGGTGCGGCTGGAGTGTGCCAGGGCTGGCAGGATTCAGCTCCAGCGGCCAGCTCGGTTTGACCCAGAGCCTGGTAAACATTTGTATGAGGATGCTTCTGGGGGCCCAAGCTGGGAGGTGAGAGTACAGTTCCCTGCGGAGGCTGATGAAAACTAGGTTCAGCATTCAAGACTAGAAGGTTCCTGTGAGGACAAGATAGATGACATGTCAGGACAGGCCACCAGGGCCAGTCTGTGGAGCTAGCCTTGACATCAACTGACAAGGAAAGGAGCAGGGGAGCCCTTGGAAGGTAATGGAAGACCATCTCCATCAGCAGGAGTTGATGGGGCCTTGGTCAAAGGCTGTGGGACAGGCATGACAAAGGTTAGTTGATGGTAATGGACCAGGAGGTCAGAGAGACCCAAGTGGCAACCCCAAGTATGACCATAGTCAAATTAACTTATGCTGTCTGCACCAGGTGTTTGAGAGCCTCACTCAGCTGCTGGGGCATTCACATGGCAGAACGCATCCAAGGTGACTAGATAGTGTCTGGCAATGGAGATCTATTAATAGAACACTTATTATCTGCTCTTCTAAGTGCAGATTGAGCATCCCTCACTTGAAAATCCAGTCTCCAAAATGCCCTCAAATCTAAACCTTTTTGAGTGTAGACATATAACCCAAGGCGGGAAACCCCACGATTGGTCTCTTTTACTATGGTGCAGTAAAGATATCATGAGTATTGCTTCCGGGCTATACGCCCAAGGAGTACAGAAAGTACTTCATCCTGACTTGTGCCCCCTCTCCAAGATGTCTCATTATATGTGTGCAGTTATCAAATAATAATAATAATAAGCTGAGAGAGATTTATATTAGGAGTATTCAACCTGCATTTCAATGAATTTTGGTTGGGAGACAAGAATGGATGTCCTGATAGTATGTGAACCCAAGGAGTAGGCTGTATGCAGGCCTATCGGCTGCAGACAGAAAGCTACGGTCTTCATGGACCCATGAGCAGCTGGGCTATGATGAATGTTCTGCAGGATGGAGTCCTTGGGGTACCTCTGTAGAACACAAGCTCTGGCTCCCCAAAACAGGCTTTACTCTTGGGAGCACATAACTTCTTAACGGGACCAAATTTTACACAGAGACACTTCACTCTTTCTTCTCTTTGAATGGGGTTGAGGAAGAGGTGGTTCCCAAAACATAGACAATACAGAAGCTAGGCAGCCCCGGGCTTGGCCATGGAGCTCTCAGGCAGCTGGAGCGCCAGCCTGGGCTGAGGGCTTTTTTCCCTGGGAGAGTCAGTTTCAAATATGAGGTTGATTTTATTTTCCTCCGTTGCAATTAACTGAGAAAAATATTTCAAAGCTGTATAATTAAAGGCCGGCATTTTATTAGGGTTTAAAATAGTCGCTATGAAATTTGTTCCTGCCACTGGTAATTACAACGTACATCTTAATATCCCCCTGCTTGCCAAGCCTGAGATAACAGCGCCGTGTGCGCCGCATTCGGCTCAGCAGAGAAGTTAAAATCCGTATCTTATCTCCATCTGCACGGTACAGCCAGCCTCTCTTCCAATTCAACCTTAATCTTCTTAGTAAATAATACTGATATTTTCCACCATAACAAAATGGAGCTGGTGCCAGATTCGCCCCGATAACACCTCTCGCTTACACACTATTCTCTGTCAAAATCGGCCTGATTTTTCTTAATCTCTTTAACTTATCAAAAAAAAAAGACTTTTTACATTTGGCCATAGTAAGTTCTTTTCTACCAAATAATAATATTATAAATAAATCCCTTTGCCTACGGCTGACTCATTGAAAAGACACTCGGCCTCCTCATTTTCTTCATGAATGGGAATTGTTCTGCTCTTCAATTTTCCTCCAGGTCTGGGGTCTGCACCCAGGGACTTGTTCCCAAGCAGGCCCTGGGCCATCTTTGTACCCCACAGGGGATCAGCGTGGTCCAAAACGCATGCCCTGTGCTTTCTCTCTGTCTTTCCTGCCTGTACTGGTTGGCTTTCCTGCTCCATCCACCTCCGATAGGAACCACCCAGAGGAAGATGCACAGGCTTTGGACTCCCTGGCGGGCTCCTCTCAGGTGGCAATCTCCACAACGTGGGGACCAGTTTTCACTTAGAGCCCCAATTTGGCAAAACCCAGAACCAACTGTCATTGTCCTGCTGCTTTTCAATGTGAATTGCCAAAATCGTCACACGTCCCTGGGAGGGAAGACAGAGACAGGTTCATCACCCAGCAGGCATTTATGGAGCACTTAGTGTTTGTGTGTTCCAGGCTGAGTCTGAGAGGCGTCTCAGAGACGGAAAGGGCAGGTTTGACCCACCCCCAGGGAACCACCAAACACGCAGTAGATACTCTTGGCTTATGAAGATGACTTCCGACATAGACAGATCGGGGTTTAAGGAATTTAAGATGTCCTGTGAAAATAAGATTGGAGCAAGGAGTGTGGGAAAGGGGCCTCTGGAAACCGTAGGAACATTTGGGCAATCAATAAGATAAATCGGAGAGAAAGTGAAGGCAAGAGAGCCCTCTCAGTAACAATTCTCCATAGTGTAATGAATAATGACCAGCACCGGCCTGGAAGCTTCCAATTTCCACTTCCGATGTCCTTGTTCACTACAGCCTTTCTGTGCCTCCCCTTTCCTGTGGCTTCCATAATGTGCTTGTAAATTCGCTTTGCTTTCTCTAGACAATGCCCACCGGTCCTGCCATGTGTCTTGTAAATTCGCTTTGCTTTCTCTAGACAATGCCCACTGGTTCTGCCATGTGTCTGGTACTTCCCACCTGGCCTTGGCAGCTGCCTCCTGCCCCTACAGCCTTACCCCAAGATCCCAAAGAATGTGATGTTTAGGATGGCAAAGCCATGACTCAGCATCTTCCCCATCTCTCAGGCACCTACATGCCCGGACCACCAGCTGTGAGTGACTTTGTTCCATGGTGATTTCTGGAGGAGGCTTGGGGAGTCTACGGCTCTGGCCCTTGTGCCTCCAGCACTCTCTGCACAGGCAGACATGGAGGCGGGGTTGAGGATCTGCAGCACCGTGTACCCTTTTATCTGTCCCAAGCTTCCAGAGAGAAATTGAAGGGTGGCTCCCCCCCTCCTCCTCTTTCCTTACTGGGAGTCAGGATCAGAGAGTTCTAGATTTAAGCTCTGGTGTTGACACCTGCTAGCTGGGTGACTTCAGGCAAGTTACTTGACCTCTCTGTCTCCTTTTCCTTGTCTATAAAATAGGCCAAGCAGTGGTGGTGCATCCATGCCTTTAATCCCAGTTCTCGGGAGGCAGAAGCAGACAGACGTCTGTGTTTGAAGAGTTCTGGTCTACAGAGCAAGTTCTAGGACAGCCAGCACTACACAGAGAAACTCTGTCTTAAAAACCCAAAGCTGAAATAAAATAGAAATCATAGGCGCTCCCATGGTGTGTTATGAGGTGATCTAGTGGCTATCATACCTGGGTCATCGAGGAGGTCGAGGAAGTGAAGCTGTGGTAAACTACATTGCTGCTATTGCAGGAGAGACTTTTCCCTGTGACCCTCCTTAGGAGTGATCGGTACAATGTTAATGAATGCCTGAAAAAGTGGGTGGTATGCAGGGCAGTGGTAGCCCACGCTCTTAATCCCAGCACTAGGGAGACAAGGGCAGGAGGATCTCTGAGACCAGTCTGGTTTATAAAGAGATATCTAGGATGGCCAGACCCACACAGAGAAATCCTGTCTACAAAAACAAACAAGCAAACAAATACATACATACATACATACATACATACTACATACATAGTGAATGGTGTTACACCAGGCAAGTTTTTTTTTTAATTTATTGTATTTATTTACTTGGGAGGGGAGGTGTACACGTGCGCGTGTGTTCGCGCACGCACTTGCGTGCGCACACACACACACACACGCAATGTCACAAGTATAGAACCCAGAGGACAACTTTCAGGAGTCATTTCCCTCCTTTTATCATCTGGACCCTAGGGATTGAACTCAGGTCAGGGTTTGGCAGAAAGTACCTATACCTGCTAAGCCATCTTAACAGCCCGAGGCAAGTTGGCTTTGTTTAGTTTTCAATGATTTATTTTATTTTTAACTATGTGTATATGTGTGTCAGTGTGTAGATATGCACAAAGGAGTCCTGGTACCAACGAGGGGAGATGGAGTTAAAGGCAGTTGTGAGTTGCCCAACATGGGTGCTGGGCACTGAAGTCTTCCTTTGGAATAGAAAGTACCTTACCCACTGAACCATCCCTCCAGCCACCTAGGCAAGTGTTCTGGCTTCTTAGCATCAAGGTCTGGGCACAGCCTTAGAAACTTTATGAAGGTTGGACCAACTGTCCCCTGGAGATACAGACAGCTCAATATACTTGTGCCCTTGTCAATGACATTAAAGCCAAAACTGCAGTGCGTGGCGTGGTGTGAGCTTATTTTTAACCATAGCTAGAGGTTCGCTTATCTGAAGCCTGTCAGCAAAGCTCTTCAGGTCTTGGTACTGAGGCTGATGGAGACATTGAGGGCAATTGTTGTTTTGCAAATATAGCTAGATGGAGCAAGGTTTGGGTGCCAGATCTCCTGTCTCCGCCCTGAGTGCTCTCCGGCAGCATCTCCACAGTTGAAGCTGGAGCCCAGCAGTTCACTCTCCATCAGCCGTCTCCGGACATGCAGTAGGTGCTCCGCCCACACTGCACTGAGCTGTGAGCATCCTGAATTATCTCACTTAGTTGCCCAACAAACCTGTCCCGTTCTACTAATGAGAAGACCCTGTCTGGGAAAGGTTAAATAATTTGGCAAAGGCTAAGAGGTTAGTAATTAGCATTTCTGAGGTGCTGCCTCTTTGAGCCTTCCTTGCCTGTCCCTCCTTCCCTCTGTGTGTGTCCCCTCCTTGGGCTCACATCCATCACATCCGTGTGGTGTGATTCCATGATTAGAGCCTACAATTTTGTGTGGGCTCTAGTCTACCTCCCTTCTTTCCTCCTTTCTTTTCCTTTCTTTTCTTCTTATGTTTTCAAGACAGTCCCATGTAGCCCAGGCTGGTATCAAAGTTTTGATATAGTCAAGACTGACCTTGAACTTCGTGACCTCCATGTCCTAAGTGCTGGTATTATAGACTCTACCATGTCACCTGATTTCCACAGTGCTGAGTGTCAAACTCAAGGCTTTGTGTGCACTAGGAAAGTGCTCTATCCACTGAGCTATATTCCCAACCCCTATTTTCAGTTGTTTTTTGTTTTTTGAGACAAGATCTCCTGCAGCCCAGTCCATCCTCAAAGTCACTAGATAGCCAAGAATTCTTGATCCTCTTGCCTCAGCTTCCCGAGTACTGGGATCATAGTCACATCACGTATGACCACAACACTCCCACTACACTCTTTTTTGACAGGCCCCCTCCTCTGCAAGAGAGATGTCTGAGCCTTCTTCCTGCCACTCCCAAGACCCCCAGGTCATACTCCTGTGGCCTGTGTCACTTGCCTGCTGCTAGAGACCCAGAGTCTCTGAGCTCAGCTTCATGGGTTTGTCTCCCTGTGGCTGTCCTGGTGGGTGGGGCTGCAGCACCCTCTGCTTGGTCCCTGTCCTTCCGTTCATACTCTGATCACTGCACACTCGGGAATAGTTGGAGCTTCAGGACAGCCGGGTCCAGGCCTATCTGGAAAGCCATATTTGCTTACAACAAAGAAGTACAGCCCCAAACGTGAGGTTGGAGTTGTTACTGTCCCTGTAGCTGCTGCAGCAACCTAGCCTTACTGCGCATCTCTCTAAGGTATGGAGGATGCTCTCAAAGTCGATGGTAAAGCCTCCAGCACACTGCATTCCCTGCCAAGCACGGCCCCACCCTGCATGTGGCAGCCTTAATTGGACCCTCATTTATTATTGTAATGAGGATCCCTTCTCTAATGTGTTTTCCTAGCCCTCATGTGGCTGAACTGTTATTTTTCCTCCCCTGACTTTTTTTTTTCCCCTATGAAATGTTTTGGATAAATATGCAGCTGAAATGGCTCGTTACTGACTGTGTACATTTTCAGCTGAATGAAAAGTAAAGAAATACAGCATTTCGCATATAAAATATTCTGTTAATGTTATATAATTTGGCTGTGGAGTATCATTTTGCTTTTATGAAAGGGTTTGGTGAAACCCCGGGGAATAGCAGATGGCTAACATGTAGTAATTATCGGTTACTAAATATCACTCATATCATACTGATCTATTCATACAGGCATTACCATGTTGAATATGTGTACACATATATATGCTTTAAGGACAATGTGTCATGGGAGTGCAGAGCTTGAGAAATGTGGAGGACCTAGCTAAGGTGAGAATGGTTTTTACAGCCTTGTTTTGGAAACTGCCTGCTCTCATGGGTCCCTCTGCTCTGTTCTTTCTAGGGAGCTGAACTCTACCACCCACAAACAGCTGGGCAGGGCGGGACATGAGGAGGGATGTGGGAGGGAGGTCAGCATTTGGGCAGATGTTTTGAATTCCCTGCCTAGACTCAGATGTGGAGGACCAGACATGGCTGCCACTCCTGGCATGAGTTCTGTTCGGCTCTAAGTCAGTGACAGGTATCGTCTGATGGCTACACGAGGAATAGCTGACGTTTCCTCTCCAGGTGCCCCTCCCTCGCAATGAAGTTGACACATCTTCCAGGTCCCCTGCCTATGTCTTCTTGTTGCCTTGTGCCTGGAAAAGAAAAACCTAGTCCAGATAGCTCAAGGAACTGGCATATGGGCAACCCAAACTGCTGTAAACAGTAGGTGGCTAATCAATTACTAGTATCCTGGTCACAGAGGAGGTGCTGATGCTTATATTAAAGTGGATTTTGGTCAGGTCTAGCATCTGAACCCTGTAATTCAAGCACTCGGGAAGCAGAAGTAGGTGGGTTGTTGTCAAGTTCAAGGTCAGCCTGGTCTACCTGGTGAGTTCCAGGCCAGGCAGAGCTATGTAGCAAAACTCTGTCTGAGAAGCAAAACTGTATTAGCAAACCGAGGTTTCTGAGTAGGTCTTGACTCTTGGCCCAGTTCCTGTCAGCCAGGAGGGAAATCTGGATCGTTCTTTCTGAGGAATCTGAAATTGAACCGCGAGGGAAAAAAAAAGCTGCTGTGATCAATTAGTGATGTCTGTCAGGGACAGGCATGAGGAGAACAGACATATCTTGTTACAGATTTATGAATCTCACTCTGAATATTCTAGATCTGGCTGTACTTGTCGCTCCTCAACAAAGCCTGGCACAGAGTCAGTGGAGTAATCAGCAAGTAAAGGCACTTGTCATACAGCACACTCCAGAGCCCACATAAAGGTAGGATAAAAGAATTAAACTCCCAGAAGATATTCTAGAGTCTCCACATGGTATGCATGACACAGTATAAACACACCTGCACACATACACACACACACACACACACACACACACACACACACACACACCAAGAAATAAAGAAAGTTTGACAGAGAAATCCTGGCCCACCTTCAGCCTCCTGGCCTTCAGGTTGAGAGCTTAGGCACTGAGCTCAGCTGTCAAGGTCTGACTTTGCACTGTGGTTTGGACATACAAGGCTTACATGCCACACTTCCCACTCCCGATCCCCACCCCAAACACATGCAGTCTCATGTTCTGGAAGTTTGGTTGCCAGAGTGAAGGCACTGTGGTGGTAGAACCTTTAGGTCGGGGCTAGAGGAAGATAATTTGTTCAATTGGGTCATAAGAGCAGCTTCCTCAGGAGATGTTCCGTTGGGTTTCCTTTAAGCGGGTTTGTATAGTCCAGGCGGTGGTGGTGCATGCCTTTAGCCTTTAATCCCAGCACTCAGGAGGCAGAGACAGGTGGATCTCTGTGAGTTTGAGGCCAGCCTGGTCTACAGAGATAGTTCCAGGACAGGCTCCAAACCCTGTCTCGAAAAAACAAAACAAAAAAACAGGTTTGTATAAAGTGAGCGAGCCTGGCCTCCTCCACTCCCTCCCTCACTCCCTTGCTTCCTCGCAGGCCCCTTCTGCAACAGTCCCTTCTTTGTCCCTTCCCGCCATGTTGTGACACAGCTTAAAACCTGGCCCAGCAGCAAGCAACCCTTTCTTGCTTCTAGTGTACCTAGCTCCAGGTATTTTGTTAGAGCAAAATAAAAAGGCATCTTACTATTGACTGACTTCCTGAGCTTGAGCAAACCATTTAGCTGCTCCTTTATTTCCAGTTGTCTTTTATTTCATTTTATTTTAAGCATTCCTATTATGCATACATTACATACTGAGCATATTTCCCCTATTGATTTGATTTCTTTATGGCACAATTTCCTCACTGTAAAGTGGGCCCAGCAACAGCACCACACCTTAATACATACAATAAATATTAAGTTGAGACCCCACCATCCCATGCCACAAACGTTTAACCGGTCTTTTCATTTGCAGAGCCACTCAAGAGTTACTATTGTCCCTCGGGCACAGCTCCTCCTCCATAGCTATGCTGACTCAGGTTTTCCATTTCTGATATTTGATCATTGTCTGTGTCTACTCAGCACTCCGTGTCCGTGACTGGCACCTGGAGGTGTCCTGTGCTCGGGTGTTAAATAAACGTGTGACTCTCTGGTCAGTTGACTCATCTTCATAGACAAAACACCGTTGGCTTCTGGAAACAACCACTTCCTGCTCTGCATCAGTTTTCTCCCTAACATATGGCTGTACCAACCACTGATATAAGAGTGAGAGATGGTGACGAGGCAAAAAGGAGGCGGCGGAACAGCTTGGGGAAGAGGCAAAGGACACAGAGAAAGGAACAGGAGCTAGAGAACCTGCGTCGAAACCCTAGAACCTACCTAATGATATTGGCCTTAGTGGCATGCACTTATAATCCAGCATTATGAAGTCAGAGGCAGGAGGATCCATAGGACTCCCTGGATAGTCGGTCTAGCTGAATTGATGAGCTCCAAGCTAATAAGAGACCCTGTAGCAACGAATGGCATTTCTGAGGCGCTCTGAGTTAGTTAACCCTCTGGCCTTCAAGCATGTATACACGTGGGCATGCACACACACAAGCACCAGAATATACCCCCACACATACATGCATACATGCACTTTAAAAGATTAGTTGGGGGATAGATGCAAAGGCAGTTACTAAAGTTCCAGGGAGATGGACCTTGATGGAGGAAGAACATCATTCTGGGGCTGCCTGGAAATGCCCTTGGTCCTGAGCAGGGAGTCTAGAGGGAGCTCCTGTACTAAATGGCCATCTGAGCCTGGACTGCCTGGACTTGAATCTGTCTCCCTGCTTCCCGAATAACCTTGAGCTAGTCACTAACCTGAGCTACAGTTTTTCTCACCTATAAGTCTGATTTGAGAGGCAAGACAGAAAAAAAAAAACTTTCTGTAAAATCATTGTATTGCCAGGCGGTGGTGGCGCACGCCTTTAATACCAGGACTTGGGAAACAGAAGCAGGAGGATCTCTGTGAGTTCGAGGCCAGCCTGATCTACAGAGCTAGTTCCAGGACAGCCAGGGCTACATAGAGAAACCCTGTATTGAAATAAACAAACAACAATAATGTATTGTTGAAATAAACAATGAAAAGAGTCAAGCTTAAGACACACAGAATACTGTCACTGACTCATGACAACAGTTAGTTACTGAGCAGTGCCAGGCAGGCTCATGGATCTTTAACGTAGTCCCTGTGTGCTGCAGATATACCTACCCCTGGCAGCATTGAGCACTGAGTTTGCTATCCCCAGGAGGCTGGTCCTCCGGACACAGACAACCCCAACCAAAAAGGCCCTTACAGTTACCTTGTCAAGATTTTCGTTGCCCCAAAGCCACTGTTAGCCTCAGTCTCTGTGACCACACTGGGCTTTCTCACTGCCGAGGCAGGGCTCATTCTCTGAAGAGGAGGACAAGGGTGGAGGCAGTGGACTGACTGTCACGCAGAGGATGCCACAGAGAAGGGTAGAGACTTTCCTGGGCTCTCACATGGCAGCAGCATGAAACCTGGAAAGAATCCCTTGTCCCCTCCAAGTCCCAGGTTCACACCTTTCCAGTGGAGGAACCTGGGGCCTGCTGTCACTGATGTCATAGGCTCCCAAGAAAAGTTTTGAAATAGAGGGTCCACCCCTGCATCCAGGGCATTCATTCTTGTGGTAACTTATTGGCTCTCAAGAAGATGGTATACACTTTCAAACTGTAATAGGAAATCTTTTGGAGAGCTCTCCACCCACGGAAAGAAGTCCTGCCGCAACGGGTGCAGAGAACCAATATGAACAAAGAACAGCTGGGTGGAAGGAGTAACTGCAGAGAGATGGGCTGGGGGCAGAGAGATGGGCTGGGG
>NC_022018.1:8546466-8561285 GCF_000317375.1 Microtus ochrogaster
GGCTGGGGGCAGAGAGACAGGCTGGGGCAGAGAGACGGGCTGGGGGCAGAGGAGAGACGGGCTGGGGGCAGAGAGACAGGCTGGGGCAGAGAGACGGGCTGGGGGCAGAGAGACGGGCTGGGGGCAGAGGTGGCCGGATGGCGTGCAAATGGTGAGATTGGATTGAACCTTTGCCTCTCTCTGAACTTCCTCCTTCAGGGACCAGACAGGAAGATCAGATCCTGAAATACCCAAAGAATGGAGTTTCTCATCCTTCTCCAGTGCAAACAAGGAAGCTAGGAAATGTTACCAGGACATAGTTTAGGTTTAGTTCAAAGGGCTCAAGTCCAAAGGACAGAATGAGTTCAGCTGCAGTGGAGAGTGAGGGCCGTGAGAGTCCTAATAGCCTAGCCCAGGCTATGAGGTCCTCCCAGAAGCCTTCACTCTGAGAAGGCTTGTCCTGCATCTCACCTGCTGACTCTGGAACAAGAATATTTTGGTTGACTCAGATGTCAATCAAATCAGAAAGAGCAGCTAGGCAGTGATGGTACACACCTTTAATTCCAGAACTCGGGAGACAGAGCTAGGTGGATCTTTATGAGTTTGACGCCAGCCTGGTCTACAGCATACGCTCCAGGCCAATCAAAGCAACACAATGAGACCCTATCTTAAAACAACAACAACAACAACAACAACAACAACAACAACAACAACAACAAATCTTTGGTGGCATTTCAGCTTGCCTGAAGATTGGAAAAGTAAAACAGCCACACTGGCCAGCCTTACAGACCAGACAGCAATAACACACACCTTTAACCACAGTAACCACAATAACACACACCTTTAATTCCAGTAGCCACACAAGCTTGCCATAGAGACCAGGCTGTAGTGCTGCACGCCCTTAATCTCAGAACTAGACAGGATTATAAAACGGGAGGAGACAGCTCTCAGTCTCATTCTGAGGCCAGGATCACTATTTTCAGACTGAGGTCAAGGTAGGAGCCAGTGACTGGCAGCTTTGTTTTTCTGGTCTTTAGGTTGAATCCCAGTATCTGTCTCTGAGTTTTTATTAACCGTGCATCAAAAAGCGACTAATATTCAGCATCACCAAGAAAGATTCCCTCAACCTTTCTCCCGAGCAATATTGCCCCCTCCCCCAAAAGGTGACTTCTGTCACCAAAGACTCATTTTGCCTGCTTGTGCCCTGCGTGAAAGTAGCACACTTTGGACATTCTATTGCACCTGCTTCCTTTCCTCAGCAAGGTCTTGTAGTGTTAGTACCATTACTTTGCGTGGCTCTGAACTGCTCCGTTGAGTGACTATGACAGATTGCCTTTTCCCACGCTGCTTTGGGTGGGCACTGAAGTCAGTCCTGCTTTCGAAGCCATTCTGAATAAAGTCGTTTATGTCTTCTCGTGCATGCCCCTGCTCACTCATGTCAGACATGGTCTCAGTCGTAGTTTTACCAGATTGAAATGTTTCTTTGGGGAATAATCAAAAGGTCTAGGCCTGGCAATTAATGGGATGATCAACGGAGTAAATAGATTCCCTTCCTCTAGGGAGATGTGAAACTGGCTTAAAACAAAACAAAACAAAAAAGCCGTAGGAAACAGTCACTGCAGTGCCCCCTCCTTCCTCCCAATGAAAACTTGTTCTCCTGGCATATTGTTCTGTTCCTGTCCTTAGAAAGATATTATGTGTTACTCATTGGGAAGAGCATGCTCTTTGAAAAGTACAATGCTCTGAATAAATACAGGGTGATGGCTTCGTTGTTGTCATCGTGATTATTTCTGCAGGGGAAGAAGAAGAGGGGCCAGAGAAGCTGAGGTTCCTTCCCCAGCCCCTTCCCTCCTGTGGAGTCTGCTAACTGATCCATGGGGTGTCTCAGTTAGGTGTCGATAGTCAAGCCGGACCAGAAGTATTGTCTGAAGACATCAGGAATAACGCAGGCAGAATGATTCTAAAAGAAATCAATTCGTCCTAAAAATAGCAAAGAGAAGATCACAGAATAATGTCTTCGTGAGGGAGAGGTGAGCTGCACGGGAAGAAGCTGAGTGTTTTAAAAGGGCTATGGAGAAAGATGAGGAGTGGCCAGCTTAGAAGGGAGGGACATGAAGGCAAAGAGACTTCCTGGCCCCACCCCACCCCAGGCTCTGCCAGCACCAGCTACTGCCTAGGATCTTGCCAGGAAGGCAGAAAAGGTGGGAATGGTGCAAATCTGAGATAATAAAAAATCACCCAGAAGCCAAGCAGGGTAGCACCTGCCTGGAATCCCAGCAGCCTGAGCCAGTCAGATCTCCATGAGTTCAAGGCCAGCCTGATCCACGTAGGGAGTTCCAGGTCATTCATGGCTACATAGTGAGGTCCTGCCCCAAGAGGAAGAGGAGGATCACCCAGGAGCTGGGCATGATAGTGTATGCCTAGAATCCTAGCATTTGGAGAAGGTGATCCCAAGTCCTAGACCAGCCTGGCCTACAGAGTGAGACCATGTCTCTAATGAATGAGTAAATAAATACATGCATATGAATAAAATCAACTGGCAAATGAGACAGATACTATTGTGAGGCTCATCTCTGACTGTGAACTCTTCAGAATTCCACCCCCTAGACTGCCACTTTTTAGTGAAACCGCTCCCTGAAGGAATGCCGGGAGCTCTCCCAGTGACAGTGTTCTGCCGAGGGTCCCAGATCCTCCTGCCTGTGCCCTAACCGCACCTCCCAGCTGATAGAGAATCAGGGGTCACTTATATTCAGGGTGACATAGTTATACTACTGGTTATCACCACAAAAGATTTTTCCAACTCTTATTCCTAAAGCTGTCAATGTTGCTGCCGAGTTTGCGAAAATAATAGACCAGAACTGACATTAATAACCTAATGAGCGAATGGGATATAGACTTTTTAAAAATTTCTCTTTCACCTTCTTATTTTTTAAAGGATGTATTTATTTTTATTTTTATGCACATTGGTGTTTTGCCTATATGTATGTCTATGTGGGGGTATTGGATTCCCTTGGAACAGGAATTACAGACAGTTGTAAACTGCCACATGGGTGCTGGGAATCCTAGCATTTGAACCCAGGTCCTCTGGAAGAGCAGCTGGTGCTTTTAGCCACTGAGCCATCTCTCCAGCACCCAGGATTTAGTTTCTTTATCAGCAAGAAGCAGGATATGTGGCTACCTAGTGGGAGAGGTTTCCTCTGTGCGTGATTCCATGCTGGTTCATGCATGTTTGTTTGCAGGTCGGAAAACTTCTAGTGTCATTCCTTGGGTGCCATCCACTGTTCTAGCCATTCTGTGTGCTCCAGGCTTTATGAGAGACTCAAAAACATTAGTAGAGAATAACTGGTGGAGATATCCAATATTCTCTGGCCTATACACATGTACACATGCACATGCATACAAACACATGCACACACATGCATATATACTCTTGAGCACACACACAGGCAGACACATGCATACATACCCTCAAGCACATACACACGCACAAACATATGCCACATGCATGTATACACTCAAGTACACACACACACACATGCATACACAGCTGTACATATGTAGCATGCATCATTGTAGAAGCACTGCGTGACTTCTTCACAAAGACACACAGGTGAATTAAAAAAGTCACTTGCTTTCCAGCCTAACTTTCCCAAAGGACAAACCCTGCTATCACCTGATTTTGCTTTGGCTGGAAAAGGTCACAGATCTGTTCTGGGGACAGTCACTGGGGCAGGGAGGCAGGGATAGATAGGACAGTCACTGCAGCATGGAGGCAGGGGTGGGTAGTAAGGATGAAGCTCCCACAAGAGCCAGTCTACTGCTGTCTTTGTGAAGAAACTTGGCAGCATCAGGCCCTAGAAAGTCCTATGTGGCCTAGGGTTTGCCAGGGACCCTGGAGCTGGTGCAATAGAATATCCAGCATGGGTAACAGGGTGACAGTTTGGGAGGATCCCTTGTCAATGGTTCCCAGGTGACTCCTCATCCTCAGACAGGCACAGACAGGCACATCCACAGGCGTGGACTTGTCGTCTCCAGCAGAAATCACACTGTCCAACGCCTGCATTTTGCTGTCAACCAGCAGCATGGTTGACAGTTCCAGGGCCTGGCCCCACACTGGTGAGGACAGGCAAGCCCCAGGAAGATGTACCTGCAGAGTGCATCATCGGGCTAAAGGCAGACAAAACTTCCATTTCCCCTTTCATTAATGTTTCCAGACCAGGCACTCAGCTCAGGGGTGGCTCACAAAGGACTTTGATAGGAAGATATGACACCTCGGTTTAAATTCCTTCTCCACATTTCTGAAGTTGACGGGGTGTCGGGAAGAGAGGCTGATAAAGTCCTCGCTCCCTTCCAAGCAGACTAATCAGACGTGAAGTCTTGGCGAGAGATAACCAGGGTACAGGAGAGTCAAAATGACATCACATCAATTCCGTTTCAGATCCTGTCCACACCAGTGCCTATCACTGCTCCAGGTAGCTCGCACCCTCAACACACAAGAGGTATTTTCAAACCGTGATGTCGGCCCTCCTTGACCCTGGAGCTGTCACTCTGGGGTAGGCTGAGAACAATGTCACTACGTGTAAGTCACACGCGTTGAGGGGAGATCACTCCAGAGGTGAAGTCACTTTCTACTGCCCTCCTCCCAGCATTCTTACTAGGAAACCCTTGTCATGGGCATCAGAGACAGGGCCAGAACCCCCGCCCAAACACAGGACACTGATTCCCATCTCCTGGTGGGTCTCTTCAGCACTAAGTGGCTGGCATACAACCCTTACCCATCGATTTGCAGAAAGTAATTGAGTTCTTGTCGTTGAAAGATGGGCGAAAGAAGCAAATGACAGCTTGAGCAGGTTGGGGGCTATTACGAACGTCTGTAGTTTAATTATGGGTCCGTCTGTAGCTGACATGGCTTCTTCCCTCTTCGAATTAAAATAGCCAAGCAACTTGAAATGGACGAGTGATGAATTCTTCATGTTCCGTGCTCTACCTTGCCTCCTGGCTCAGGGCACGGTCACCAGCCCACTCTGAGCTTCCTTCACTAGATAGTCAGCGTGACAGGCATTCATCGCCTGTGTGACACAGATAACTCCGGGCAATAGCGCCACGTAAATGAGATGCATAGTGTCTGGATGGAGGCTAAGATAGAAGTTTCTCCGAACTTCCCGTTTCATTTATAGCAATGGATTTCCCTCCTGTGCTTAAGATTTCAAAACAGCAATCATATCCTGAAGAGGACATGTCCCCACTCCAGGTACTAATATCAATATGTAAAAGAAAATCATTAACTAGATGTAGCTCTCAGCAGCACCTATTATATGTCAACAAGCTAACTGAGGTGATAAAACAAACTGTTAGTGGAAATTTAATTACTGGCCATTGAGATTTGGGCAAGAGCTGGGAATTCTAGACTCATTACTCTGGCACCAGAGGCTGCTGGAAGCAGTCATCCGCCTGGAACGAACATTTTTAATAGGTGTTTTCCTTCCCTGGGAACCAGCAATGCTCTAAAGGCCAACTCAGAAACTTTTCAAAATGGGTCCTTCCATGACGGCCGGGGGTGACACACAATGGAGGTCAGACAGATGAAGAAAAGCAAATAAAACCGTCTCCAGGCACAAGTCGGGCTGGGTGCAGGGCCCACAGGGTCATTTTATGAATTGATTTCTGCAGGTTTAATTGTGTCGGGTTCCTGGCCAGTGGCCACTTTTTAAGCTGGCTTGAGTTCTGATTTATTATATGATACAAAACAGAGTCCTGCACTCTGTGAAGCTGACAGAGCTTCCTCCCTCCTCCAGCTCCACGCCTAGGCCAGTCTTGATGCTCCACCCAAGTACCCCTGAGAGCCCCTCTCCCACTCAAGCCCCCATCGCTCCCCTTTGGCATGGGTGCAGGTGTGGTATCCAATGAGTGACTGAATGTAGGATGGGTGCCGGTATGACTCAGCAGTCACCTGGGAGCTGCCATGCCCCAAGGTGCAGATAAAAATGACATTAAACCATACCAGTTTCACCTAGTCCAGAGCCCTCTACAGAACTAGTTTACCATCTCTAGGCCATGTCGGCCTCAGGGGATTGGAGACATCCTGTATCTTTTTCAGCCTTGGCACAAAATTCAGTCACCATCTCAGTTTCTTCAAAGAAAAGCGATCCATACACAGTATATATCTATACACAGTAATCTGTGTGTTTGCTCATGTATGATGTGTAATGGGTATGTGTGCTCACTGTATTGTGTGGAGGTCAAAGAACAACCTCAGGGATCAGCTCTTGCCTTTCACCTCGTTGGAAACGGGGTCTCTTCATTTTCTTGTTTGTGTTGCATAAGCCGGTCAAGCTGGACCACTGGGGCTTTCTCTAATCCCTGCCTCCCATCCCACTGTAGAATCAAGGAGATAGATTACATTCACATGTGACTGTGCCAGCTTTTATGTGGGTTCTTGAGATTCAAACGTGGGTCCTCACGCTTGTACGGTCAGAGCTTATCCACTGAATCATCTTCCTAGCTCTTGCGCTCAGTCATTTTAAACGGGTAGATGTTCGCGAGAACAGAGGGCTGTGAAAGGAGCTGTGCACACCGAGGACGCCTTGTCCCGCCTTGCCCTGCTTGGTTCTCCCTTCCGTGGTCCTGACTGCCGGAGCTCTCGTTTTCCTCCTTGCCCAATAGACCTGAGTCAACAAACTCTCTGGGGAGAAAACACTGACAGATCTTCCCTATTTTGCCAGAAAAGGATTTTCCCGGGCGTGTTCAGCTCCGGGTGCTCAAATGAGACAGTGAACAGGGAGGTGGTCACCTGAGGGGGCTGTCCTACACTCCAAAGGACATGGCATTTTTCTCCCCATCCTCAGGGTCTTCCTCTCGTACTCATCCAGAGGGTCCTTCTAGATCATTGTTCCCAACCCAGGCTGCTACTGAGAAACTGCAGACATCTCCACGGCCGGGTCTTAACTCATGATAACTGACTCAGGAGACGGGGTAGGACTCGGGTAGTCGAGCTCACTGAAGTTCCCAAGTAGTGTAGGGGCAGGCAGAGGAATAGACCAGCACAGCAGGAGAACAAGGGGTACAAGACATCCCTGAGGTTAGGCTGTCCGTCCAGCAGTCTGGGATTTCTTAGAAGCGTCCAACTGAATCTGTTTTGGTGAAATGCGTGTGTGTGTGTGTGTGTGTGTGTGTGTGTGTGTGTGTGTGTGTGTGATGTGTGCGCGTGCGCATGCGCATGCATGTTTTCTTGTTTTGAGGTAGGGTCTTACATAGCCCATCCCGGCATCGAGTACCCCATGTAGCCAAGGATGACCTTTAGGGTCTGATTCTCCTGCTTTCCCATCCCAGTACTGGGAATGCCGGCAGGCACCACCATACCCAGTTCCTGTGATACTGGGTTAAGCCCAGAACTCTAGGCAAGTTCTCTACCAGCAGAGCCGCATGCCTAACCCTCTGCCGTCTCTCTGAATCTGCCAGCTTGGTTTTTTCCCCCAACCTTGTTAAAATAACACACTTACTTTGATTGCTCCCCTTATCCTTTAAAGAAAAAAAAAAGGATAAAATTTTAATTTTCTTGGCAGTTGGTTAGAACTGACTGACATCTTAACTTCCCAAAATACAAAGGAATCACAATCCTAAGGCTCTGCCACCAGGAAACTCTGATAAGGGGAGGTGGCTGCTCTGAATTAATGCCCTGGAGGAGCTTGACCAGCTTATACAGCTCTCTGGCCTGGTTGCCCAACCACAAAGCCTCTGCCATCACTGAAAAGGCTTTACCAATCCCTTCCTGGCCAGGGCCCCACAGAGGTCCTAGGGTATGGGAACCTGACTTCACCTTTTAAAGCAAAGAAATGCCTAACTTTATACCTGTCTCTGATGGAGGCACTTGCCATCATGGAGAGAACAGGAGTTTCCAATCCAGTCGCGTGAATCTGGGTAGATGGCAAGCAACCTAAATTCTCAGTCTCCTGTTTTCTCATTTGATGCGCTACGGGTCTCACGGTGACCCCCATCCATATGGAAACTATGTAGAGAAATAGTACAGGGAAATAAAGCTTCATCTTCCACAGAGTCCCGTAAAGATTTATTATACTCTTATTACATAGAACTCTATGAGTGAGAAAGGGGTCTAACCTTCAGGGGACCTGCAGTCCTGTAAGTGTCTAGACAGAGCTATCCAAGGACTCTGTACAGCCGAGGGTGCTCTATGTAGTTGACACCCAATGGCTGTCGGGATGGCTCAGAGGTTAAGAGGACTAGCTGCTCTTGCAGAGGACCACAGTTAAGAGTCCCAGAACCCATATGTCAGTGCACAACTGTCTGTAACTCTAGTTCCAGGGGATCTGACACCTCTTCTGGCTTGCATAGGTGCCAAGCACTCAGTCATACATATAGTACACAATTGTACATGCAGACAACATACCTATACACATTGCTAAAATTTTTATTTAAGCTGAGATACAGTGGTGTCCTTGAAAGGACCTTTATGAAGCTGGCACCATGTGGCAGCTAGACCACTTAAATTTTTAGTGATAGTTCATTTGTATTTTAATAAATAAAGCTTGCCTGAAGATCAGAGAGTAAAACAGCCACCCTGATCAGCCTTACTGTGGTGGCACATGCCTTTAATCCCAGTAGCCACACTAGTTTGCCATAGAAACCTGGTGGTGCATGCCTTTAATCCCAGCCCTAGAGAGAACTGTAAGGAGAACTAGGAGAAGACAGCTCTCTCACGCAGTCTCTTGAGATTCCTGGAGACAGGATCATTGTTTCAGACTGAGGTAGAGGTAAGAGCCAGTGGCTGGCTGTCTTGCTTTTCTGACCTTCAGTTTGAACCCCAATATCTGTCTCTGGGTTTTTATTAATTGTACTACATGAACTGAACCCAGATGACTAGATTAAAATGGCTTCCCCCCCCGTGACTGGTTTGGTAACTCTGTTCCAAATGGGAAACAGAACTGGGAGATGGTTCTGTAGACAGGACAAGTACTGGGTATGGGAACTTGAAGACCTGCAGTTATATTCCCAGAGCCCAAATAAAGCTGAACAGTATCATGTGCTATACTATTTGTGGTTCCAGGACTCCTTCAGTGAGATGGGAGACAGGAGAAGCCTGGCAAGATCATGGACCAGCTAGCCTGACACACACAGAGATGAACATCAAGAGAGTCTGGTCTAAGTAGAAGGTGAAGGCCATCCTCTGATTTCTGATTTCCACATATGCATCATGATATATACACACCCATGCTCACACGTTCACACAAGAGTATTTAAAAAAAATCTAATCTATATGGGAAGTAGAAAAAGACAGGATCTCCTGAGTAAATTGGGAGCGTGGAGATCACAGGAGAGGATGGAAGGGGAGGGGGAGGAATGGAAGGGAGCAGAGAAAAATATACAGCTCAATAAAAACAATAAAAAATAATAAAATTTAAAAACACTACCTAAAAAAACAAACAAAACAAAACCACAACTAAAAACAAAACAAAACAAAAAACTAGGAAATAAACCAGGCGTGGTGGCACATGCTTTTAATCTCAACACTTGGGAGGCAGAGGCAAGTCGATTTCTGAGTTCGAGCCAGCCTGGTCTACAAAGCTATTTCCAGGACAATACAGAGAGAAACACTACCTTGGGGAGAAAAAAAAAAACTTGGAGATAATGTTTACTTTTCTAAAAATTCTGTGACGACAAAGTGGTAGTGCACACTCCAAATCCTAACACTTGGGAGACTGAGGCTCACCGTTAGTCTGAAGTCAGCCTGGACTACCTAGGCAGTTCTAGGCCAGCCAGATCTCACTCTACATAAGTGAGAGCCTGTCTCAAATATTAACTAACTAATTTGGTATGTGCCCCTTTGCTAATATAGTTGGATAGCATGCATTTACCACGTCCCAGGTCTGCATGGGGCATTGAAAGTGTCCACATAGGTGACTGATGCCATTGTGTCCACTTCACAGACAGGGTCATTTGAGTCGAGAAAGAGAGAAGCTTGGGAAGAAAGCTCCGGAGGACACTGTGACTTCCCAGGCTGGCGTCTCCAAGCTTCACGAGAGGCCATTCTTTCCCTTTCTCTCCCTCACAGCCCCCAGAGAGCAGACCTGGGGGTTGGATGCTCTTTCACATTCATGTCTCCCTTCACCTTCACGCTGCCTGTTCTAGGCATCCAGGCAAGCTTGTTGATCATAAAGCCTTTCCAGGCTCCCTTACCCACCCACCTCCAACCCCCCTACCACCCAATCTTTCTGAGTTACCGCCGCAATGCAAATCACCACCTGACTTCCTTGTATATTGTCTTCTATTTAAGCGAAACTTCTAGAACTTCTAGAAAAATGTGTTCATGACTCTACCTGTTATGCCTGGAATAGTGACTGGCACATAGTAGGTGCCCAACTAGAACTACTCTGAATGGTGAATAAATAAAGTCCTCTTCTCTAATAGGCAGAGAAAGGAAGTGACAGGAAGAGTAGCCGTTCAAACGGAAAGAAGTGTGGATTCTAGTGCTCACACCAGGGCTCCAGGCCTCAGTTTCTCCTCTGCGGACTCAGAGAACTCCACCCACAAAAGGACCTGAGGAAGAAGGTGCCGGGAACCAAATGAGAACCGTGGTGACGAGGCTTTGACAAGCGAAAACACGAGTTAAGTGGGAGATGTTATTATCTGCCGCCATCTGGTTGACTCTAATCTTTTCCCTTGGTGAGCGGACCTATTGATTGCAGCTTGCTGGAGGAAGCTCTCACTGTCTAATCACTGCCCGGCTCAGCCTGTCACTGTGTCCTCTACAGCCAGCACGCCCTGACACTGACCCCTGATGCCACAGCCCTCTGCGTGCCGCCAACCCAGCGCTCTTCACCCAGCACAGAGGGGCAAATCTCCTGGGATGGGAGGGGATATTTTCCTTTTGGCAGGGAGCTGAAGTCCCCACTGGGTAGGGAGAAGCCAGAGCCCAGTGTTTGCTGCAACAGACAATGGCCCAGGAAATGCCACCGTCTCCCTGAGCCAACTCCTGCATCAAGCAGAGATGGGTCCTGGGAAGATACAGTAATTAGACGTCTTGGGGCCTGGCACCCGGTGGAATATTCTTTGCAAACTTTTCTGGCCTGAATGTAAGGAGTGAGGACAAATCGTTTCTGTACTAGGAAACAGTCATAATTAATGGCTGAGAAACATGAGCGGTTCATGCTCAAATGTTGAAACAGTAGAGAAAGGAACTATACCCACGTTTCCCAACTCTCGTGGATTACACAAGCAGCCACCATCCTCGCAGGGCCAACCCTGGCTATTGAGTTTAAATTAGCCTCAAAGGTATCTAGGTTTAAGACACTTGTCACTGTGTGTGTGTGTGTGTGTGTGTGTGTGTGTGTGTGTGTGTGTGTATTTGTGTATGAGAATGAATGTGTGTGGATGAGTGTGTGTGAGAGACAGAGCCAGAGAGAGAGAGAGATAAAGAGAGAGAGAGAGCGAGAGAGAGAGAGACAGAGAGCGAGAGAGAGACAGAGAGAGAAAGAGAGAGAGACACAGAGAGAGAGACAGGGAGAGAGAGAGAGACAGAGAGAGAGAACCAGAGAGAGACAGAGAGAGAGACAGAGAGAGAGCCATAGAGAGAGAGAGAGAGACAGAGAGAGAGCCATAGAGAGAGAGACAGAGACAGAGACAGAGAGAGCCAGAGAGAGAGAGAGACAGAGAGAGAGCCAGAGAGCGAGAGAGAGAAAGAGAGAGAGACAGAGAGAGAGAGCCAGAGAGAGAGAGAGCCAGAGAGAGAGAGAGACAGAGAGAGAGCCAGAGAGAGAGAGAGAAAGACAGAGAGAGAGAGAGCCAGAGAGAGAGAGACAAAGAGAGAGACAGAGAGAGAAAGAGAGAGAGACAGAGAGAGAGAGCGCGAGAGAGAGACAGAGAGAGAGAGAGAGAGAGAGCCAGAGAGCGAGAGAGCAAGAGAGAGAGAGAGAGAGAGAGAGAGAGAGATAAAGAGAAAGCGAGAGAGAGAGAGAAGGTTCTGAGTGCATCAGAGGAATATCTTGTGGGTATTGTCCCTCAGGAACTGGCAGGTTTAGCTAGTTGCCAGCAGGATTCCAGGGACCCACTGTCTTCTCCTACCATATCATCACTGTGGGGGTTACAAGCTTGCACCCCCATGTCCTGCTTCTTACAGGGCTCTGAGAATCTCAACTCAGGTTCTCTGGTTTGCAGTGTGGTCACTTTACCAACGGAGCCCTCCTCAGACCTGAAGCTCTGTTAGGGTAGGGGTTGATACTGGGAGGCAGAGCACTTGCCTGGGACCAGTGAGGCCCTGGGGTTGATCCCGGTACAAAAAAAAAAAAAAATTACCTTATAGAATTAAAAAAAAAATCTTTGCCATCAAAGTAAATAAATACAATTTTAATTAAGAGCATAAGGATGCATTAGAGAAAGTATGCAGTTGTATATCTGCAATTCTGTTTCAAGTTCAGTTCCTCAGAAAATAAAGACATCGGGTGAAGCTTCAGCTAGATATGGCAAAGGTTAGTTGCCTGACTTGATGAACACTGGCTTGGGTGAGCAAATGTCCTGGGGTCGCTTTCTCTGCTCTTCTTAATCGTCAGCTCCTAAGTCACCACGTGCTCTAACGTTGTTACAGCCCTTTACCTTTTCGCTAAAAGGATTCTTACTGTGCAGTATCTTCAAATGACTCTCAGGTAACTCTAGGACCTAGGTGATCTGATAGTTGGAGAGCCTGGGGCTCATAGATGGGGATTTTTTGCCTGCGAGAATTGTAGGAAGATGTGGTACTTGCTGATGACATCTCGAGTTTTGGTTTAGAGGTGTGGTCGTGTTATGTTGTCAATAGGCTGGACTTAAACTCTTTTTGTTTGTTTGTTTGCTTGCCTGTCTTTTTTGCTCTTTTATTTTTCAAGGTATAATTTCTCTTTCTCTGTGTAGCCCTGGATATCCTGGAACTCCCTCTGTAGACCAGTCTGGCCTCGAACTCAGAGATCTGCTAGCCTCTGTCTCCCCAGTGCTAGGATTAAGCCCATGGCCAGCTTAGACTTCAACTGTTGAAGTAGAAATAATCCTTCTGTCTCGAGTAGTTTTATAGGCATTATCTAGACCATGTATGTGCGTGCATGTGTACGTATGTGTTTAGTTGTTTGGGGGAAGTGCCGTTTGTTTGATTGAGATTGAATCTCATGTGACCCCAGCTAGTTCATTACATAACCCCAAACTCACTTTGGTAGTGCAGGCCCACCTTGAATTTCGGATCCTCCTACCTCTATCTACAAAGGGCTGGGAATGCAGGCTGTGCCATGGGTCCAGAAAGGACATTGTTTTAAATGTACTCATGAATCAGAAAGAAACTAAGGGATTCTGTTGTTCAGAATCCAACAACTAGGTGAAAGTGGAACACTGGGGAAATAACTGGAGCACAGACATGCACTTTGACCTTAGAGACATTAGCCAAATCAGGTAAACTTGGGCTTCCCCAAAGCTTATAGTATTTTATAAGAGAGATCTGTCTTATATAAAAGAGTTTAATTAGGGTTGTCCCACACAGAGAACAACACTCCTCCCAGAAACCTTAGGTTTACAAAAGCCCTGGTGACAGGTGTTAAATATCTCCCTCAATTTTTTCTTTTTGCTTTGTTTTTTTTCCAATCAGGGATATCCTGGGAGAACCCTAAAACAATACAGACTATTGATCTTGGTCATCCACCAGAATGGGATGGTGAGATCCTGTTTTCTGAAAATACTGCACACCTGAATCAAAGAGAAATCTTGTCGGTTCTTCCTCCTTGCTGGCTGGCTTTCACAGGACCAGGAAGTTTGATGTAGGCTGCTGGGAAGAAAGCCATCAATAGTCTTACCCAGCATCTGGACCCCAACAATGACCAGCACAGCAAGACAAGTACAATGATGTGGGGGGGCGGGTAATGGTCTACCTTCTGATCGGATGTAAGGCTCTCCGCTCGGGAGGAAACATATACCTGCAACTGTAAACCTGGCCAAGAGCCCACAGGTGGGGAACTCACAGGACCCAGATGTTCATCCACTACTGTGAGTCTGCTAAGTGGACATAGTATTACATAGTATTATAAATACACAGCTGTAGCTCTATACCCATAGATTAGTGCACAATGGTGGTTAACGCAGAAGCTCACAACCTGCCAAAGTGCAGAGAGTAGCTGTCAATGAGGGGCTCAGCCACAAATGAGACATGTCTATCAGTTCTCCCTCCCCAAAACTCAGGGACCATGGGGAAAAAAAGGGACAAAATAGTGTAAGAGCCAGAGATCCAAGAGGGCCTCAGTGAAACTGCCTTTTTTGCAGTCTGTTCTCACTGTGGTGATGCCCTTTGTCTTAGTTAGATCAGTAAACCAGGGGCTGGGGTGCAGCTCAATGTAGAGTGTTTCCAGAGCACACAAAGGGCTCTGGGTGGAATTCCCAGCACTGGAAAGATGGGGGGTGGGAGAGAAGGAGGGAGAAAAGAGGAAGAGAGGGAGAAAACTTCATCTCAGTCCACAGAGAGTCCAGATCCAGGTTTTCTATACCCGAATCTATCTTTGAGATTTACCATTCTAGCAGCCATGTTTACCTTCATACCTGTGTGACCTGCCATTTCAAATACGATTAAGAGAAAAATCTTAAAATCAGCTAGAGAGGGAAAACATTACTTTTAAAGGAATGATTCTTATGGTAGCAATGCCCCCACCCCCACTCCAGCAACAGTGGAAATTAAAAGTAACTTCAGTGTACTGGCAGGACATGCTTAGCCACCTTAAAGCCTGGATTTAGAGAAACAAGTTTCAGCTGGATGTGGTAGAGGTAGGGGGATCATCAGCCTAAGACCAACTTAGGAGATAATAGTGGGACTCTATCTCAAAAAA
>NC_022018.1:8562440-8568434 GCF_000317375.1 Microtus ochrogaster
CTCTGCCTCTGCCTCTGCCTCTGCCTCTGCCTCTGCCTCTGCCTCTGCCTCTGCCTCTGCCTCTGCCTCCTGAGTGCTGGGATTAAGGTATGTGCCTCTTGGCTTTATTGACTTTTTAAAATGTGGGTTCTAGGGGATCAGACTCTGATCCTCGCATTTTCAAGGCGAGCGAATTATCCACGGAACTATCTCCCTAGCCTCAGCTGCTGCTGTTGTTTGTTCTTATGATGGACTTTCTGAAAAACAAAATTGTGTATTTAAACAAACAAACCAGACTGTGGGATGCAAACCACAGCAATCATTGGAAGGGGAATTTGAAATTTAAATGATGATATGGTAGCTTATTCGTGGCTGCTGGGAAACAAAGTAGACCTGTTGAAAAGTAGATTAATGCTTTGACCCAGGGTCTCTTTTGACATCTAGCTGACTAGCCGGAGTGGGAGGAGCAGGAGGCTGCTGCCCATGCACGTCTGCAATCTGCCGCAGAGGGCATTGAATACTGGTGCTAGCTGGCTAGCTGTCTCCTTTTGCTGTGCCTAGAGCCCCAGTCTGGTGGAATGATGCTACCCTCTTAAGCGACCTGTTCTAGATAAGCCCTCACAGACACTTGTCTTCAAGGACATTCTAGGTGCTGTAACACTGACAGTGTAAGCCATCGCGGGAAAATTCCTCAATAAAGCTCAGCATCTGACTTAATCAGGTAACAAGACCGGGCTGAATTTAGCCTGAGTCAGGCTACAGCCCCAGATGGCAATGCCAGTGAGTGAATCAAATTTAAACTAATTTTCAGTTTATGGTGGTGTACACCTTTAATCCCAGCACTAGAGAGGCAGAGGCAGGCTGATCTCTGAGTTTGAGGCCAGCCTGGTCTACAGAGTGAGTTCCAGGGCAGTCAGAGCTTCATAAAGAAATCTGTCTCAAAAACAAACAAACAAAATTTAAGAGAATTTAGAGAGACATCAACAAAAGCAGTGATTAGGTACAAAGTGACACTGGCAATATTTCCATGACCCCTGAGATTTTGTTCCTAGAGATTGATTGGTGTGGCCGGGATGCATAAGCAGGAAACGTTAAGCAATGGGCCAGAGGGTGAAGAGCCCTTATCTGCCCGTGTTCTGGCCTCTTTGGTCCCAGCTGTCTTCCTCTGCTAGAAACAATAGAGTTCAGTGAGAAAAGAGACAATTTAGAAGAACACATTAAATGCAGCATGGGGGTGGGGGAAAGAGTCACAGTTTCTGAAAGGTCAGATTCGCAGATTCGCCTTTAAGGTAGTCCTTGCGGTTAAGGGAACTGTGGTGCCCAATCTCCATCAACAACTTGATGATATCTAGAGTCACCTGGGAGACTGGTCTCTGGGTGATGCCTAGCAGGGTTTATCTCGACTAAGTTAACCGAAGTGGGAAGGCTACTGTGGATGACACCATTCCCTAGGCTGATTTCCTAAACAGTCTAAAGAGGAAAAAGTGAGCTGAGCGCCCACGTTCATTTGTGATCTAAGCTGACTATGATTACAGTGTCCTCAGCTGCCACAGACCTCCGCAGCTGAGACTTCCCACCTCGACGGACTCTGACCTCAGCCGCTGAGTCAAAATTAGCCTTTTCTTCCTCAAGCCGCTTTTGTGAGGACACTTTGTCATAGCAGCAGCAAAAGATGCTAAGACAGGAACCAAACCCCGTTCTGCAGCATTCAGGAAAAGCTTGCCTTTGGTCCCCTTCAAGGAGTGCTCCTGTGAACCCCCTTCTGCCTTTGGATGGAAACCGCAAGTGGATGGGAGCCGTCCTGACATGATTCATTGAGTCCACAGGGACTCTCCATTTGTCCCACAGCCACTTCCTGGGTGCTTCGGTTTTTATGTGAATTGATCGCGTGTGCTGAAACAAACCACAATACTTCCTTGGTCCTTCCATCCCTGACGTGGCTGACGGTGTGATTGTAACTGAGCTGGGGAGGGGCTCTGGTAAAAAGGGCTCCTGAAATATGGGCATTCGATCGTTATGACCCTCTGAGGGCTGGATGGAAAGCCCCCATTGTCCCCTTACACCCTGCAGGCATTGCTGCCAACACCGCAGCCTGCAGCCACCTTCTGAGTAAGCGTGAACTCAAGGAGATATAATTGTGTGTGATCTGAAATCATTCTCATCTCTGAGTCTCTAAGCTGTCTATTGATTATTGAAGGGATTCTGGCTGCCCTGAGCTTGGCCAATATGGTTCTGGTAGGTCTTTTCCTTCTCCCCCATTCCCTCTGCCTTGCTGAAAACCTCTAGATTACATTCCTAAAGCTAGCCACTAAGGTCTAGTCCCTAATTTGGTCGCTTCCTTCTCCTAAGGCTGACTACCAAGATCCAGCTATCAAAGTTTTGAAGTCCAGCCATTAAACACCCCCTTTGGCTGCCCTAATTAACATGCCAATCAAAATCAAACACCTCATCCTAACACGGGGTTTCCATTTACCTTATAAACTGTCATTCACCTATGTATCTCGCCTATTTCTATCCAGAGACAGTCCTTTGTCACCTGGGACAAATACCCTGTCCCTCTCCCTTGTCCCTTCCTCTTCTCCCTTTGTCCTCTATCTCCTGTCTTTGTCTCTTATTCCCTGTCCTTTGACCCTCTGGGGCAAATAAACCTTCTTTGTCCTGAGAACTTGGTCTTGGAGTGTCTTGTGCCAATATCGGTCCCTTCAATTTTTTAATTTATTGAGTGTAAACCTTTTTCTTTTCCCCCAGCTTTGATTGGCGGTATAATCCTTCACCATGGCTTCATTTAGAAACACCTGGAAGAAACTGAAGAAAATGTCTTATGGAGTGGGGTCTCACCAGGGCTGATGACTTAGGGTGTCTAGTGTGAGGCCCTGCCTGGAGCACTGTTGTGAGCTCCCCTCGAAGACCTTGACGCACAGCGAGGGCTTGAACTCTGAGCCTCTTCCAGGTCGGCAAGTCTGTGCTCCCCAGACCTGAAAGACTGCACACAGCCTAGGGGTGCAACACAGATGTATTTTGTGAGGAACACCAGAACACAAAGTCCTATGATGGTTATCGCCTTGTGGTGTCCCAAATCAGAGAAGTGCAGGCCTCTGAGAGCATTCTGGTATGTTAAGGGGAAAACCAGACCAAACCTTAGAAGTCTAGGTGATAGACAACAAGATGCACCATTAGAATCCTCTTTTCTATTTTTATTTACTTTTATTTTTTCAAGACTTTTTAAAAATGTGCATTGGTATTTTGCCTGCATACCTGTGTGAGGTTGCCAAATCCCCCGGAACTGAGATTACAGACAGTTGCGAACTGTTATGTGGGTGCTGGCTCCCAACCCTGGAGCCTTCTCTCTAGCCCTTATTTCCATTTTGAAAGAGAAACGAGGTAGGACCGTGAGTGTAATTCAGTGGTAGAGTACTTACCTGAATCCCCAGCACCACAGAAAAGAAAAGTTCTGTAAAAACAAAAGAAACCCAAAGTGCCTGCAAGGTTAAGCAACCTGGCGAGTGGGTTGTGGGGTCAAGAATTAATCTCAACTGTTTTGTATCCATCACAGGCCCTTGGCCCAAGTGAGGGCTGCATTTCCAGAAAGAAGACGAGAACCCTATCCACAGCAAGCTCACTATCGGATCGCAGGCTACTGAGTCCTCAGAGAAGACCTCCATCCAACAGGAGTTGACTCTGAAGACGGCTGAGCTCTGGCCTCCTGTGCAGGGAGACAGTGCTCTCGACTGCCACACATCAGGCCGCCAGTCACAGTTGGTATTTTACAGTCCACTAATTAGGCCATTTTAACTAATTTGTTTGCATTTTGTATGAGCAAGTTGGGCTTTTGGATTGACTAATGTAATTGCAGCTGGGTTCTGCCAAACACAAATTACTCAGTCTAGTGTGGGCTAGAGAGAAAAGCAAATATTTAATAGACATCAATACCCTTGTAGCTTTTTAGTGGTGGCTTTTCCCCCCTATGAAAGTTGAAATGATTTCTCCAGCATCTGATTGAACTTTCATGTTAGAGAATTATTTTTTAATCATTTTTAAAAAAATTATGAGGCAAAGGCTATAGTGCCTCTGTTGTGTTTTTTTCTCTTATCCATTTACCCCTAAGCTCAGGACACTCACAGAACTTCTCCGGTTTCCAGGCCAGCTCCGCACCATCTTTCTGCTTCGGCTACTCCAGCGACAGCCAGGCAATCTGTATGGTAGATGGTCACAGCTAGCAGGGACCAGATTGAGTACCTGATGCGGCAGCTCTCAAAGCATATCCGCGGTCCAGCAACTTCAGTCATGTCTGAGAACTTGCTGGAAAGATGGCACCTTTGGGTTTTCTGAATCAGGGCTGTGCTGACCTTGTGCTTGCCAATGAGAGAAAGAGACTGAATCTGCGCCATGACTGGAAGCATAGGCTTCTCCCAGGCCTCGTTCCTCTCATCTGTAAAATGGCACCGTTGAAGCACGGGAGTGGTTCTCCTAGTTTAGCATGAATGTGAACCCCCTGGAAAGCTGATTACGGAGCCTGCTGGTCCCATCGCACGGTTGACTAATGGGTTGAACGGAAGCTCTGGAATTCGATTTCACTCCCTGAGAATGTTCTTTTGTTGTGGGGACAGGTATAAAAAAATAGGGCTTTCTGGCTTGTGAGTCAGAACACAGCTGATGCTAAGTCCTCAGTTCTGAGACCTGGCCCGAAGATGGCCCCTTCACTGCCTTGCTCCCAAGTCACGGGCAGGTCTGGTTCCCTGCTCCTAGGCCAGCGGCTTGACCGGTGCCAGTCTAAGAATTGTTTCTGAGCTTCAGATCCTGACAGCAACTGAGTTTATGTTTGATCAGTGACCTTAGTGCAGGCAGTAGATGGGGAGAAGGGAGCTGAGCTCCGAGTTATGAGTAAAAGGGATATTTGAAGAGAAATTGCTAGAAGGGGGGTGGGGTGAGAGCTGGGCAGTGGTGGCACACATCTTTAATCTCAGCATTCAAGAGGCAGAGGCAAGTGACTCTCTGAGTTCAAGATCAGAACAGCCAGGGCTACACAGTGAAACCCTGTTTCAAAAAAACCAAAAGAGAAAAAAGAAAGGAAGGAAGGAAGGAAGGAAGGAAGGAAGGAAGGAAGGAAGGAAGGAAGGAAGGAAGGAAGGTTGGTTTAGAGTGAGAGAAAGTTAGTTCCCTTGCAAACCAATGGAGCTCTGCTGTCTGAGCCTGAATCCACTCTCCTTGGCCCTGTCTCTACAGCTCTGCTCACCCTCTAGGAAGTGGGAAGAAGAGAAGAGCAAACGGCGCCCACAACTTTCGAACAGACAAGAAACTCTCTTCAGAGAAAGTTCTTAGGTGTCAAATTCTGCTAAATTCATCTATAAACCAGGCAACAGAGACAACAACCCTTTGGTTCAGCCACTTCCGGGAGCTTAAGTTCTCTTAGGAACTCTGAGTTCGTGACACAGCTGCCCAAGGCCCTTCCTCAGCTCACTACCTCCACTACCGCTGCAGAGCCCACAGCCCGTGTCCCAATGCTTTGTACACCGCCCCAGGCTGCCTTGGCATCCTCCATGTTTCTGAGACCTGTCCCATTAAAGTCACTTGAGAGGTTGTCAGTTCTGCCTGCAGAGGATTGGAGCTAAAGATATCGTACTGTAGTGTTAGCTCCTAAGTCAAGATTTGCAGTGGACTAACCCACAGCAAGTCCCCACGACAAGTACTTCCGGGACAAGTTGTGACCCACTAGGGTTTGGAGCAGGCCCCACAGTTTACAGACAAGAAAACTGCCAGGGGCGGGGGGCTATAGCAAAGCGAATGGGTGTCCGCTGGTCTTGATGTGGAGAAACACTGAGTACATATTACTTTCATGAGCACGAGGCAGTAGGAGAGTAAGTGAGCAGGTGAGTGGTGAGTGGGAGAGCACCTGTTTCTGGTCCCAAGCCTTCTTTTTAAAAGATGTATTACTTGTTTTACCTGCTGTGTGTGTGTGTGTGTGTGTGTGTGAGAGAGAGAGAGAGAGAGAGAGAGAGACAGAGACAGAGACAGAGA
>NC_022018.1:8568594-8589045 GCF_000317375.1 Microtus ochrogaster
ACACCTTTAATCCCAGCACTCAGGAGGCAGAAGCAGGTGAATCTCTGTGAGTCTGAGGCCAGCCTGGTCTACGGAGCGAGTTCCAGTACAGCCACGGCTACCCAGAAAAACCCTGTCTCGAAAAACCAAAACCACACCAAACAAAAAGCAGCTGGCTCCTTCTGCCGTGGACTCCTTGGGGTTCTCTTGTATTTGTAATCTCATGTTGTGTTCTTTTTGAGGTGTATCTGTATGTGCTACACTGGTACTGTATCCCAGAGTCACATCCCCACTTCTCATATTTTTGAGACAAAATCTCACTATATGGTTCAGGCTGGCTTTAAACTCACCATGTAATCCTCCCGCTTCTGCCACCATACCCACATTGAGTCTTATTTCTAACGCTGCCATTGCCTGGTTTGTCTTTCTTAAAACGAGGATATTGCCTGAGTCCGTTCCAGAGCTTGGTACCACAGACGGGTCTAACGATTTCTCTAAAACCCAACTGAGTCCAGGCTTTCTAAATGCCAGTCCCCTTGCCAAGCCTTGCTGCCTGCAAGAGACAGCCTATATGCTCAGTCAGCAGAGTCCAGACTCACCCACCCCCAGGGATTCTGACTTAAACAAGTTAGGCTTCTGCTAATGTGCTTTCCCTAGGGCTTCCCTGTGGAGATCTGAAAGGCCTCCAGACACATTTTCACCTCATGTGTTTCCGAGTTAAAGAATTTAAATGTAAAGGCTTATTTTACTAACAAATGATTGTCAGTCACCACCCAGGAGCGAGGCAGTGCTCTAGATGCCAAGGATATGCCAGTGAAGAAAACAGTGACAGTGGTGTCCCTGTTCCTGTAGACTTCCAAGCTAGACCAAGGAGATGGAAGCGCATCCGCCGATAACTTGAAAGGAGAGCGCTGGAGACAGTGAGATGCAGAGAAATGGGGTGAAGTACCTTGAGGGGCCAAGGTAGACAGAAGTAAGCTGCATTTGATGAGAAAGACCCAGCTGTGGGGATGTAAGGAAAGAATAACCAAGGCAGAAGGAAACTGCTCAAAGGTCTCAGGGCAGGGTGGACTCTGTATATCCAGAGGTAGACAAAGTCTGATGGCCTAAGTGCAGGAGCTGAAGGGGTCCAGACTATGACAGCAGCATCGTAGGTCTTTGCATCTGTTTTATCGTCAAGGGAAGCTAGTAGGTGAGACCTTAAGAAGAGGGGACAGCCAGGTTCACAGGTGCTATCTGCTATAGTGGTTGCTTAGGTTGCTTTTATGAAGCCATTGGACGTGAATAGGCATGAGCAGTGCTAGCTACAGGGTGAGCCCTCCCACGCTAAGTATGAGCCATAGGCACAGAAGGACCCCTATGGCACCTTCTGCTCCTACTGACCTAGTCCTCTTCTGCATGCTGCCTGTACCTACCTGTACTGTGCTCTGCCTTCCTGCCTGCCAGGAAGGAGAAGTAAACAAACTCCTAAAGGGCCAGAGAGTAAACATTTTAGACTTTGCTCAGTCTGCTGTGGTAGCAGGAAAGCAGTCACAAACCTACAAAAATGGGTAACATGGATGTTCTCCAAAAGAGACAGTTTATAACGCCAGGTGGCCTTCAGAATTGGCCCATGAGCCATAACCTCTTGCTGGTCTAAACAAGGTTTGTTATAACAATGCCATTATAATGGGACTTAAGAGATGAAACAAGGGGCATGATGACATATTGGCTGAAAACATGGGAAAAATAACCAGAGGGACTCTCAGAGCATGGGTCTTGAAGACAGAGCCTCAGGAGAGTTAAGCTATTAAATATGTGAGATGCTATTTGATTGACAGCAGACTTTGGTCTAGACACCCAATTCTAGAAATGTAGCATGGGAGAAATTGGGAGAGAGAGAGAAAGGTTGTGTGAGCTCTGAGATATTATATCCTGTTCAGGTCACTGATGGGGTTGAAGATGAGATAGTCCCAGTCCCAGTTTTTCTGAGGTATGACAGAAGGTAAATCAGATACAGAACTTTGGGCTCACCAAGATAGGAGAGATAATAGAATAATTTCTCTGAACTTGTCAAATATAAACAGACTGGATATTGTACACTGTGTGAAGATATATTTCTTTGGAGAAAGCTGCTTGGGCTATTTCATTTTCAACTCCATCAGAGACTTGGGAAGGATATAATATTACCTGAGTAAACAGGAGGTGCAGAACAAACAACTTCCAAAGCTATAGAAATAAGAGAGACAGCTAGAAGCTTGGATAGTCACAGAAGTTTCCCCTGCAATGTTGAGGCATCCATCTTCAGCCTACCAGCCTAGAATATCTGACAGGAATTTTGAAGGACTGTCCTACCTTGTCTTGGCAAAGTTCAACAGTTGTCTTTTTTTGTATCTTGCTTGTCTGATTTCGACAGCATACTGTCATCAGTTAAAGCAAGGTCATATTCTTGCCTTAGGTGGCTAGTTTTCCACAGAGAAAGTAAACCTCCATCTGGAGATTCTTTGATGACAGTTATTGTTTTTTTTTTTTTGAAGTAAATTGGTGCTATCAGGAATAGACAGGCTTGTCTTATTGTCATGAAAAGCTTTATGCTATTAAAACATAGGTCTTTGAAGTGTTTAAAGACCATCTATCTAAAATATATTTCTATTTAACCTTGAAAACATAACTAACATGACTATAAGCTTGGTTAGAAGAGAAGACTAACTACTAACCTATTTATTATCCTAAATAGCTTTTAAGGACTAGAAGTTTTTATTACATTGTTCAATGAGGTGCATAGGTAAAACACCTTAAACAAGAGTAAAAACATATATACAGTATAACAAAAACCTTGAATTTGCATCAATATACAAAAATCCATACCAATGTAAATACTTGAGATGTGACTATTCAAAAGTAGACTCAACGATCCACCCTTTTATCTCATCATTTCTATACTATACCCCCCTTTGTCCTTCAGAAAGAGATCCCTGGAGATCTAACCTCCTTTGTTCAGTTTTTTCTCTGACCATGACCAATAACAACTTATAATCAACCCTTCCCCAAATGATGACAAACATCCATAACCCACAAATGACAGAAAAACCTCCCCCCACCTCTTGGAAATGTGGGCATCGTGTTCTCTAGACTGCTTCCTGTTGTCTAGGGGAAACAGCATCTTTAGGAGACCCTGAGAAAATTGGGATAATGATCAAGTCCTGGGAGAGCTAGTTGTACTAGTTTATGTTTAGTCTCTGTGTGATGGGAAAGTGTAGAACTTATCTCAAGTCTTAGCTAGATAATCTGTGAGGCTGAACTATCTCAGCAGTTTTGAAATTGTGCTGGATGCTGAATTTTGAGGAAACAGCAACAGAGTCATTCTGAGAGACTAGGTCACTTGGGCTACCTGACTCCATTGGTATCTGGTTCACAAGAATGGGATATGCAATAGGCAGAGGTCAGTGAAAGATTCGTTGTTGTTGTTTTATGTTTGAGCAGGTAAATGGCATCTGTGAACTTTATATTTGTTTGGACTCTATAGCCAGGCCTCAATCCATGCTATGTGAAAGGCTGGCATGTAACAATAAGTCGTGAGGACTCTGTAGTCAACAAGATTTATCATGTCTCATCAGTCTTAGAGCTGTTCCCATGTCGAGGGATCTGCATATATGTCACATGTCCTGTAGTCTTTCTTGGCTTTTTCTATAGCCAAGATCCTCAGGAGGTCTCTCCCTGTCGAATCTGATCTCCATTAACTTTGAAGGAATCCATAGCTTTCCGTTTCCTGTGGAAACAAAAGCAAAACGTCTTACCCAATGTAACATATTTTCTGACTTCCATTTTGAAGTTAAGACATTCTCTTCTTTTTGTTTTGTTTTGATTTTGTTTTTGTTTTTTCAAGACAGGGTTTTTCTGAAGCTTTGGAGCCTATCCTGGAACTAGCTCTTGTATACTAGGCTGGCCTCAAACTCACAGAAATCCACCAGTCTCTGTCTCATGAGTGCTGGGATTACAGGCATGTGCCCCCACCACCTGGCAAGACATTCTTAAAATATATAGGCTGAGCCGGGCGGTGGTGGCGCACACCTTTAATCCCAGCACTCAGGAGGCAGAGGCAGGCGGATCTCTGTGAGTTTGAGGCCAGCCTGATCTACAAAGGGAGTTCCAGGACAGGGTCTAAAGCTACAGAGAAACCCTGTTTCGAAAAACAAAAAAATAAATAAATAAATAAATAAATAATACACACACACACACACACACACACACACACACACACACACACACAGAGAGAGAGGCTGGTTTGATTTAGCAGTTTCCAGAATCCAATGTCTCTCAGCACTATTGTTTTTTGTTTGTTAGCATTTTAAAATTCAAAGCCAAAAAAGCACCATATAAGACCCAGACACTTTGTTGCACAAGAAGGGTGGCCCTTTGTTCCGGCTGCCTGGCTAGCTCACACCAGAAATAATCACACAGAAACTGTATTAATTAAAACACTGCTTGGCCAATAGCTCTAGCCTCCTACTGGCTAACATCTTGATTTAACCCATTGCTATTAATCTGTGTTCACCACGAGGTCATGGCTTACCGGGAAAGATTTAGCATGTCTGACCTTGCACCATGGCGCTCTCTCCCTCTGCTTTCTTCCTCCCAGAATTCAGTTCTGTCTCCTCCGCCTACCTAAGTTCTGCTCTATCAGGCCAAGCAGTTTCTTTATTCAACCAATGAAAGCAACGCATAGACAGAAGGACCTCCTACACCAACACCTTGTATATTTCCCATCATAACATGACTTATTCTTTTCTACATTACTTTATTTTTTATTTAAAGACGTTATTATTTTTAAACATTTTTTTGTATGACTGACTATACCCATTTTCTTTCTTTGCTTCAGCACCTAAACCTACTCACACATATTGTATCTGTTTTGAGATTTCTTTGCTCTGGACCTGACTTTACTAAGCACCTACAGTGTGACCATGTGAGACAAATCCTAAACTCTTTGGCTAGGCTGTCTGCCATGTGGCTTTGATGGAGCTGGTGGCTGGCTTTGCCTCCTTCAGGTCCGACTAATCATCCCAGCTGCACCTAACTGCCCCAGTTCTGGGAAGCTGCTGTGTCCATGCTGTGGCGGGCATTTCTACCTAGTCTTCTGCTGCAGAGTAGTGCATGGGCTCACCTCTGTCCACTGGGAGCAGCGGGCTCTGTGTATGTACCCCACATTGAGTGCTAAATGTGGCCAGTCCTTCCTGTCCTGCCAGGCAGCTCACAAATGACAACATGGAGACTTTCTAATTATGAAAGCTCGACCTTAGTTTGGGTTTGTCCCACTAGATCCCATAACTTAAATTAACCCATTTATTTTAATCTGTGTTCTGTCACGTGACTCATCACCTCATCTCTCCACACTACCCATGCTGCTTCTTCTGAGTCTGGCTGGTGACACACCTTCTTCTTCCCCGAGTTCTTTCTCTGCCGGGAAGACCCAACTATACCTCCTGCCTAGCTATTGGTCATTAACTATACCAATTAGAGCAATGTATCTTTACACAGTGTACAAATACCCTACAACACTCGCCTGTGCTTTGAAACAATTAAATCAAAGGAAGGACTTCTGGAATATTTGAGAAAGTCTGAAAAGCAAGCTCATGAATTATTACATGCGCCCTGCAATTACAGATGAAGGTGGATTTGTCAGGGAGAGAAACGAAATGTTGGGCATCCTTGCATTTTGTTGTATACAAAAAAATGTTTCACTCACTTCTGCTCCAGGCCCTTCCTTCAGCTCAGCTGAGTGTACACACACTTTACACTCTCAAACAAACACCACAGACACACACCCACACCCAGAAGGCATCTCAGAGATCTCATCTAGGGTCTTACCCTTGACAAAGCCTAACCTCATCAATAGAGGGACAACAGGTTCTTATTGATCTGGGTGGTGGTGCTGGTTGCTTGTTTAGACTAATTTTGCAGAGATCATGGGGAGAAAAAAAAGCAACCAATAATGAAAGTTTTATGTGAACATCTTCTATCTTTCTGTTTCGTTTTGTTTGTTTTTTGAGACAGGGTTTCTCTGTGTACTAGAGAGAAAGGGATTAAAGCAGAGTGCCACCATGCTCAGTGCTTATCTTTTAACCTGTATATCCCAAACACCTTATAGGCCAAATAATAAAGCAGCCAGGTAAACAAAGATATAACCGTTGCCTTTAAAATCACCCCTAGGCACCGGGTGTGATGGCACATGCCTTTAAAAGCAACGCTCAGGAAACAGAAGCAAGTGAATCTCTATGAACTCTAGGCCATCCTAATTTACATAGAGAATTTCAGGTCACTCAGGCTACATGGTGAGACCCTGCCTCCACCCCTACTTCTGTCCCATGCCCATCCCTTAAAGAAAGGAAGAAAGAAAAATCACTCCTGAGTATGATCCCTTGTCTAGCATGTGTGAAACCCTAGGTTCAACTCACAGCACTTCAAATAAAAATAAATAAATAAATAAAGTCACCCTGACCTGCACTTTGCTTTTTAGTGGGTTCTCATAGAGGATCTCACCCTTTCAGACACCTGGTTTGATTTTCTGCCCTGTCGAAACTGTGAAGACACTGAAGTTCTTTCCTCTGTGATGACTTGGCCTTCTTTTTGTCTATTTATTTGGTTTTTTTCCTAAACAGGGTTTCTCTGTAGCTTTGGAACCTGTCCTGGAACTCACTCTGTAGACCAGGCTGGCCTTAGACTCACAGAGATCCACCTGCCTCTGTCTCTCAAGTGCTGGGATTAAAAATGTGCACCACCACCCCCTGCTGTCCTGGCCTTCTAGGAGCTATGGCTCCAGACATTACTGGGCTTGACACTATCTGGTCTAGAACCCCCCCTCATGGGGCTAGCCTTGGCTCTCTACCGTCTGCGCTTGCGGCCACAGGTGTTTAATATGTGTGGGGACTTGCTCTGCCCTGCTAGGCCTGGCCTGGCCGCTGAGGGCACAGCTTTCTTTCTTCATTCCAATCGGTGTGTGAGCTGAGGTAAAAGGCCGAGACCAGTTCTGGAGAACTGCACTTCAGAAGGAACTAAAAACAGACAAAACAAGAAGAAACAAAGCCTTTTCTGTTTGTTTGTTTGTTTTGTTTTTTTTTCGGGTGCAGCAGCACTATGGAAGTGGCAGGGTCTGTGGATTTCAGACAGTTAAAACTATTTGGGTGCTAAGACTCTATGTGACCAATGTTCTGTACTTGTTAGAGGGGTCCCAAAGGGCTAAAGACAGAGGAGACAATAACTCACATCAAGAGATGGGGTGGAGGGAGGCCCAGAGGGGAAAGGGGGCATACAACCAGACAGAGACTGGTAATATCTTCTGTCTGTAGCATCTAGCCCATGGCAGGTACAGTTTCTAGTAATATTATTCTTTTTCTTGGGTTCAGAATCTCCCTTCTCCACTCTTTGACCTCTAAACTCAACTACAGAATCAATATTAATTGATTATGGTACATTCATTAGAATACATATAGACATGTGCAAATCAGTCAATTCTTCCATCTATGGTTATGTCATTATCTATTCCGGCCACTATAACAGAATATCAGAAACTAAGTTCAGTCAGTAGAACATTTACCTAACATGCACAACACCCGGGGTTCAGTCCCCAGCACTGGGCATATACTATACTTGCAATTCTACTGGGCGATAAAGAGGTAAAAGTAGGAAGATCAGAAACTGAAGGTCACCCTTGGCTACACGGCAAGTTTGGAGCCTATCTGGTCTTCATGAGACCTTTCCTCAAAAAAATAAAAATAAAATAAAATGTAAGCTGGATAGTTTATAAACAACAGAATCGTATTCTAAAGAGTTCTAGAAGTTAGAAAATGGAAGACCAAGACATCAGCAGTCCATGCTGGTAAGGTCGTGCTTCCTAGTTTACCTGGTGGAAGGGCAAGATGCCTCTTGGTAGCTTCCTCATAAGAGTATACCCTGGACTACAGAGCTAGTTTCAGGACAGGCTCCAAAGCCACAGAAAAACCCTGTCGAAAAAAAAACAAAAAACAAAAAACAAAAAAAAACAAGAGTACACCTGAACGACCCAATAGCAACCCAGAAAAACCCATCCCCTAACACTATCACATTGGTGATGAGGTTTCAACACATGAATTGGGGAGCAGGAGCCAAAACACTGAAATGGCCAATAGACAAGGCTGACTGTCCGTGGAGAAAGCCAGTGAACTGAGTCCATTCACTGAGGTAAAACCAGAGCGAGCAAACCCTGTGCAAGACTCAGTGGAAGTCCATAGGTCACCATACTGAAAGAGACATGGTGATGGCCAAGTGTGCAACAGAGGAGGAAAATGCAGGCTTATTCTTTGGTGATGCGAGTCTCTAGGCTCTACGCGATGTCCATACGGCCACACCCTCTGATGAGGGATGAGTAGGCTGACATATCGCAGATACCTCTCCACTGCTGCATTCTGACCAGCCCTCATGGAATAGGATTCAGATTCAGAGGGGAGAAGTCTAGGTGATTTTGAGTCTTGGAGGAAAAGAAGAAAAGTATTCTGGAGAAAGCTTGAATGTATGTGGAGATTGTGAGCATGCGTGGAGAGCTGGGGGCTGTCACTCAGTTCATTAGAGTAACAGATTGCTCATACCTGGCACATTCTCTAAGTAGAAAAAGGAGTAGCAAAAAAATGGAATGAGAATAATAATAATAATAGTAATGATAGTAATAAAGAATTAACTGATACCAAATGTTTTCCCCTCGGTCTCTGCTTGCCCAGTCTGACTGGTACAACTTATAATTAGTCTCTGCCTGCAGATGTGTGGTTCCAATGACTTGTGGATTAAGGAGAAACTCTAGAATTTCTCAGTACCTGACAAGTTGTAACGTGAAAAGCTACACTTAGTCCATTAAAGATTTTTCACAGTGACATTTGAGTGCAGCTTGGGAAAGACGCCACCTTGCCATTTATCATTTTCAGGGCACTGGTGTCGGGAAGGAGGTTGCTCGGAAGAACAAAGCAAAATGGATTGCATGTATGGAGGTGAGCTGGTGGATGCTGATAAATGGACTCCACTGAATGTCAGCAAATGCCACTTGAGAAGCCATTTGCAGCTACCATAACACACCCCAAACCAACAAAGAGTCGCAAAACAGGCCAAATGAACTGGGCGTCTTGCTTCCGCATGAATAAACAATCAGGCCTCTCAGAGGTTACACCAGAAAGTTGTTCAACTTGATAGAATGGGCTTTTCAACCATCCCGACACATGTCTAGATTGCTGCGGAGGGCTGGAGACCTTCTGAGGACACCGGGGCTGTGACTGGTGGACAAGACGTAAGAGCCCTTTCAGCCCCGTGGGTGCCTTCCTTTTGCATGTGGACAGAGGAGCTGTCTCTGAGACAGGTTTTTCTGGGTTCTTCTGTCCAGCATGCTGCTTTTGCAGATTCTCAGAAGCCCATCCCCTTCTAATCTAGCTCCCCTCCCAGTGTGATCCAGGTGGCTGAAGGAGGTAACAGGTGAGACCTCTCAGGAATACGGCTCTCATTATCAAGGGATGTCTGGGTATCAACCGCTCTTGGCCCATCCAGCTTTTCTGTCGCTCATACAGAAAAAGAATTTGAGTGACGGCATCAGTTTCTGTTTCACTCCTGATGATTGGCCGATACTTAGTCCTTGTGTGACTTGGGATTTCTGGAAGGTGGGTGTACGTTACCTTCAGGATTCTGCTTGGGCCCACAGGTCCGTTTCTTCCTCCTCAACTTCGGGCTTCTCCACAGATCACTGCAAGGAAGTAACTGGAAAGAAAGAAGACTGCGTTCTCAGAACAACTCTCCAGAGAAATAGGACTCATTAGAATGAAGTCACAGGCCCTCTTCCTTCCCTAATCTCTGCAGACTCCTCCTTCCTCTCAACTCCTCTGCACAAGGTCATCCAATACTTCCTCCTTTGTACCAAGACTCCCAGACTAGCCTGAATTGGCTGACTTTGTAAATATGCCACACACATACACATGCCTGCTCTGTGCCCACACACACTGAGGTCAGTTGGTCGGGCGTTGGAGAATGCAGTGGAACAGAGCCCTTCCTGGACTCTTGCTGAATGCGGCAATGGATGACTTCCCTCCTCACACGGTTACAGACCACATTCTGACCACATACTCTGAACACAGTTTATAACCGGGAAGAGATGGGCTCCGGGGAGAGCAGCTTCCCTTGGATGAACCCTGATGGTTGGTATGTGTAGGAGTGGCTGGGCTGCTGCTTCTTTCCCAGGTGGTGCAGAGCTCTTCATAACCCTGCTGTTCCCTTTGAATTAGGTGCTTCCTATGGAAGGGCTTTTGCTTCGGTCCAGGAAGCTCAAAAGACATCTGTTTAAATTATTGAAATTGAATGGCTCTCAACTTGTTGACTTTCATGCTTAGTTTGGGAAGAAAGAGAGGCTTGTTTAGGGAAAAGGGAAGAATGGGGGAGGAGAAGGAAGGGGAGACGGGGTGAGGGGAAGAGAGGTCTATGGGGGTGAAGGTAACATCCAAATGGAGGTGGTACAAAGAGGAACGGTAGACGGGATATCCTGCCTAGAGCAGGATTCACTGTACAATCTGGGATCCACTTCACCCCAGTAAAATGCTTCTCTGAAGAGGCAGTGCCTGCTGTGTCCCAGAGTGGGGTTCATGTGTCAGATTCAAAGACCCACTGTAGCATAGAAACACATTCTGAAGGGAAATCTGGAGAAGCGTAGATATTTTTCTTCTTGCCCAGATTACTCATTTTTCTACTTCCAATTTTTCAATTTGTATTTTTCTTTTTTAAGGCGTAGACTTACGTAAGACAGACGTAAGGCTAGCCTTGAACTTGCTAGGTAGCCAAGGTTGACCTTGAACTGCTCACCCTCCTGCTTCTATCTCCCAGGCACGAGAATTACAAGTATATACCACTACAGTCAGAGTGAATTTATATCTTAGAGTTCAAACTAATAAGCATCTATATCTAGAAGAGGGGAAAAATGTTCCTAATTGTTACTGTCATCCAAATCCTGCCATTGCTGGTGACGAGAGCTAGGTTAAAAAAAAAAAAAAAGTCAATCTTCATAATTGTTTGTGTGCTTACGGAACCAAAACAGATAAGTATCATCTCTGTCTCTCAGGTGACAAAAAACAGAGCTACTTTGAGTTTAAAGCTTTATCTGTGCTCAGTTGTTGGCCCAGCTTTCCTTGAATTTCATCTAGAGGCCATTTCCAAAGACTGGGTTCCTGGGTTCCTTTTCTACAAACCTAACTAACCCATTAGCCGCTTTGCATTGAGACGTTTCAAGCAAATTGGTACCTTGTGAGGGAGGGTGTTCAAAATGCAAAACTCCTAAAACTTGCAGTGAGGGAAACAGGCCCGGCAGCGAGGGTGAGGATGTCCACCCATAGAGGACTTGGACAAGGGCATGCATTCCCTGTATGACTGCAGCAAACAGGACTCATCAGCTGCAGACATCAGCAGCAATCTCATGCTGACCTTCCAGGGTGGCCTCCAGAGAAAGGAATGGGACATCGACCTTAGAACGTGGGAGAGAGGTAAGAGAATATTAGGCTAAAAGAACAGGCAGGCCAACCCAGGGCAAAATATTCAAAAGTATTTCTAAGGCTTTTGTTTTTGTTTTGCCATTAAATCATTTACTCAATTGTTTGAATAAACACTCGGTTTCCCTCCTTAGGTCAGATGTGATAGTATGGCTTAACTGGATACCAGCTTCTTTCTATATGGTACTTCGTACCATTTAGACTCCTACTAAACCTCTAATGTCCAGTTCAAACATCACCTCTTCCCGGATTAGACTCCTGCTTGTTCCTGGCGGGACACCTGCTGTCCTCCGCTGTACTTGTCTGTGCTCTGAAGAAGAAGCTAGTCTATCTCTCCATCACTGCCTTGGTCTCTCCTAATCAGCTCTTTGAAATGGGATTTAAGGCTACCTAAACTGGGTTATCTTCCACACACACTGAGATTTAAGCCATTTGGGTTTAAATATATGGAAAACAGTCTTCTCGGCTGTTGGTGACATTTACATTCGGCCTAGAATAGGAAAATTCGTTGGGGGAGAAGCATAAGGGAGCCATTTGGATTATTCAGGTAGTAGTAGGGAAGGAATCAGGAAGTGAAGTTGGGTGTGGGTGTGGGTTGGGGTGAGGACTGAACTAGCTAAGCTGTTGTGTAGCTCTGGCCTTTGCTGTCCAGTGCCATCCTTCCTAGTCACTTCGGTACTCACAAAGCCAGTTCTCCAACCTCTGCATCAAGTACGCTTTAGAGACCTAGGGACTGATTTCTCGTGTAGAGAGAATGAGGTAAAGAGATGAGAGGGTTTCCTTTGGTTTGGGGTCTCCTGGCATCAAAGCAACCATGTTTCCTCAACACAGCAAGCGACTTTCACTGCTTCTGTAGGCTCTGCTTCTGTAGGGGTCACCGGGGAAGGATGGCCACCTCACCAACCACACACCGCTGGTTTCTCTACTGGTAATAACGGTGTTATAAGGGGTTTACAAAAAATAATGGCTGCTTTTGATAATGTGTTCCTTTCGTTCACTCTTCATTTTGATTCCAGGACTTGGGAAGTCCCTTCTCTCCTTCTGATACCTGTTGTTTTTCAGAGAGACGTCTTCATGCAAATTGTCACTCTTTTTAATGGAATGAGTCTCTGCAGCAAGCAGAAGACTTTGTGCCCAAGCTGAATTGTAATGCAAAAGAAACCATGATTTACCTCCCTTGATAACCTGATAACTGGGGCCTCTGAAAGGCTTGAACAACTATTACTGTGTTTACTTAAAAACAAAAGCAAAAACAATAATAACAAACTTTACCTAACAGGATTCAAAACAGTCCTCTTATTTTGAATGTTTCATTTCAGTTTTGTCAAATGTACTTATTTTCCTGCCCAATTAGGAGATTTTTTTTTTAAAAAAAATGATGATCTTTGGAGCTTTTAAAAATCGGACTGGTTGGAAAGATTCTCCTCTTCATTCAGCTGCTCACGTGCATCCCCTCTCCTTCCAGAGAGCAGAATTGCCCTGCGTACTCAAAAACTGTCTGCTTTTGAAATGGCACAAATCTGTAAGTGAGCATTTCTAGAATTATTATGCAGCAGAAGTAGTGGGGTTTCCTACCAAGAAAATCTACATTGAGAGAAGTACCAAAGTCTAGGGAGCATTGAAGGAAAGTTTAATATCCAAACAAAAGCAGTATTACCATCACTATCCATTCTCTCGCCTGGAGGAGAAACAATTAATGATTTGCATATGCTCATGACACAAATTAAAGACAAAAGACCCCTCAAGGGCTGTGGTTACCACGCAGATCTCAGCGTGGTGCAAGGTTTCAGCCCTGCTCTGCTCTTGCTCCAAATGAATAGCATTAAGCTCCATAACCAAAAATAGGGGTTGTGGGCCCTCTGGCCTATTCCCACTGTAGAATTCTGTTCCCCAATCAGAAATATCTCCCAGTCTCCCTGGGAGCTTCTAGGCAAACAGAATGTATAGTCCCAAGGGAAAAAAATAATGTATATACTTTGCCCTTTTTATTTTAATGGCCAAACATTGTAATGCTAGCTAAATAGAAATTCTCATCTGCTAATAGGTTCCTTTAGTTTGTAATAAATAGAAATGCTAATGACGAAAATTTGGTATTTGGTATGCATTAGCTTTTGCGAGCTTTTCTTTACAGCCCTCATTGACATGCAATATGGCAAGCTTCCTTTGAAACATATTTATAAAATAACTACAGTATAATTAAACCAACAAAGCATCTTTTAAGGAAGCTTAATAGCTCAGGTTTTTTTTTATCTCAGTAAAAATTTCATTTTAAAAAGAAAAATAGTTATGCCTCAATCCCACTGTACATCTTATTCTGTGCATCTAATATTTCCTTTGCAGCTACAATCTGTACATATCTAATTCTTTTTGACAACCATGATTACTAATAAAGAGCTCATGAAAGATATACTTCATAGCTTCTTCAACAAGAATAATGTTTTTTTGTTAATGGAAATTGTAACATATCTTGACAGATACAGTATATAAGATGGGCTTTTTTTTCCCGCTAATTGTTAATTTTGCTCTGCTGAATACAGCCGATATGGCAGGTGATAATCAGAGTGGATGCTATTTTATACAGCGGGACCAAAAATATTTTAATGATATAAAAGCAATAGATAAATAAAAGAAATTATGTTTGATTTTGCTTCCCCGTGGCCGCAGTTTTGTTGTTGCTGCTGCGGCTGTGGGTTTATTTAATAGAAGAAACCATGAGCTGCAATGCGCCCCCTTCTCTGCCCTTGGCCGGTTCAGAATTCCGAGTGTGCAGGGCCGGGTTGAATGCAAAATCGGGGTAGACAGGGGCTCAAGTTCGCCGAGTTTTGTGCAGTTTGTAAGCCCTACCACTCCACTCTCCCCAGAATTCCAAAGATACCAAGGCGTGGGAGTGGAGCCGCTAGAGCAGACTCAGGCCGCTCTTCCGCCCCTCAAACCCCTCTCCTCTGCCCTGCAGTCTTCTCTCCCTTCTTAAGAAACTCAGCCCTCGTGGCCGAGGAGCTGCCGAATCCTCTCCGCACCCCCCTGCGCAAAGAATAAACACAATTGACTCCCCTGTTATAATCTTTATTTAAAACAGTTTCCAAGGTTACAAATTGCAGTGCCTCGTATGCAACAGGTTCATCCGAAGCAGTATCATTACAGATTAACTGTAATGTGTAGGATTAAAATAAAAACATAAGGGATTAGGTAAAATGGGCGATGCTTGAGAAATAACGCCCGAGCTCATCCCCCCCCCCCCCGCGAGTACGCGGAGAGTCTGCGAAGACGCGAAGATGCGGGGTGTTGGGATGCCGCGGTACACGTAGTCGGATCCTCGTTCCGCGAGCGGTCAGGAACGGTGGTTCTGGCAGGGCATTTGCGGCTAGAGGCTTCTGGAACGCCAGGGAGGAGACTCTAGGCTTCCAAAAATGGGAAAGGCCAAAGGCCAGAGGACTATACAAGTGGACACCGCAGGCAGGCCTGGGGTGGGGGGGTGTCCCCCGACTGGGGCAGACAGGAAGCGCCGCGCCAGGGACAAGGCTCCACTACCTTGGGAAGCATCCAGCAAAAAGTGAGGGGGGAGAGTATACCTACAGGATGTCACTGAGTTTGTACATATGACTGACGTGACATTCAAGGCCCAAGCTTAATAGGATCCTACATGGAGTCCATCTGTTAACCTCACCGTTGTCCCTACTCCTTGCCCGTGTCCCAAACCCAGGAGCCGCCACTCAAGTTACACGCGCCCCTCTGAGCCCAGATCTTGGGCCTCCACAACCCTCTGAAGCCCTCAACCGCTCCCCGGCCACCTCCCCTTCTTTAGTCCCTTGTGCCCTCTGGCTCCCGCAAGATCCCGGAGCCCTCCTGTGCCCTCTGCTTCCTGCGGGGCCAGAACTCGCGGCGCGGCAAGGCGGAGGCTAGACTGCGGCCTGAACCGAGCCACGGCCTGGGGCGGTTGACGCAGCTTCGAGGGTGAAGGGCTCCGGGCTGGAAAAACAAACAGGGCCAAGGCTCAGCGGCTTGGAGGCTGGCTGGGGCTGGAAGGAAGTGTGCAGTGTGGCTAGAGAGGGAAACAAAGCCAGATCCCCAGCCCGGTCACCCCGCAGTGACCCCAGACCCGCCCCGCTGAGTCGCGGGGCTCCGGAGCCTTTACCCTGACCCGGTCGCGTAGCTCGGTCAGCCCACGCCAGGTGCTCCGAGGGCTCCGGGCCATCGCTGCCGCCTTGGCTGCTCCATCGTCTGCTCTCTGGCATTCACGGAGACCCAACGGGCAACCAGGCCGGAAGGCGCGGTGGCCAGAGCAGCAGACAACGAAGCCGCACCTCTCCACGAACACCAACCGCTCAAGACTGGGGGGAAACGGTGTAGATACCCTCCGTCAGAGAACCAGGCGATTCTGAGGTTGACTAACAGCCACAGCAGTACCTAGCATCCAGGGAAAAGGCGAGTGAACTCCCAAGTGGAAGAAAGTGGGCGAGCAACTTCCCCCAAGACTCCTGCTTGCAAGAGAAGGACCCTGGTTAAGGCGGCAGCGGGAAGGGGCTGCTGCAAACAGCTGTTCCTCATACATATTTCATTACACAATCAGATAATGCGTCCCACTACCTTCTCAATTATTCACAGATAAACATTTTCAAGACGTTTTGACATCTGTCTTGGTGCCTGCTATTAATTTAGTAATCACTGTAGTTAAAAATGTATGGGATTTTTTCCGTTGGAGTACCTCCTCTCTGAGCCCAGTGCTGGGCTGCAGCAGAGGGCCCGGCCCTCTGGGAGTGAAGACACCTTGGGAGGTGAGACAGTATCTCTAGAGCATTGACACTGTTTTGGAAAGGATTAAAGGGGTATCTGGTTATTTTAATTTATTGTTGAAGGAATGACTGTCATATCATACACGCGCACATGCACCCAACCGGTGGTATCTCCTGCCAACTTTAGACCCACAAGGGCGTTTAGCCCTTTGCCCTGAGCAACGGAAATGGTTTGCTTCATCTAGGCAGCTAGAGTTTGTTGAGACAGTGTGGGCAACCCGACAGGAACACATACATACATGTGCATTTATGCATTGACATGTTAAGAGAATTGAGCGCTGCTCAAGAACTTAACAGTTGTCGGTGCAAGCAGAGGGTACAAACCTCCGAAGTTTCACTCCTAGTTCTGTGTTCTAGGCAGAAGGAAAAGGGGTAAAAAAAAAAAAAAAAGAAAAATAAACAATGTCCCGCGAAGTCTGTTGAGTCTTCGGGGTTTGGAAAAAACAGTGGATCTTTGCTTGAGAGGTGAATGCTACCCTCTTGCAGCTAAAGCAACATAAACAAGTTTTTAAATCAGAGTTTGAAAATGTTTGTAAGACTGGAAAATCAGAGCAAACACTTCCAGTTCCAACATGCTGTGGTTCCTGGTGAGAAGGGCTGCAAAGTACCCAAAGAGGAAGAGAATGTCCGAAGACAACCAATTCATTTCTTTGTGCTCTGAATCTTAGCTAGAAGGAAGACAAGTTACACTTTGGATCTGAGAGGTGATGCTTTCTTGTTCGTTTCTCTCTTTTGGTCCCAGTCTCTCACTGAGGTGCACCAGCAGGTGATTCAAATGCGGGCATGAGAGAGAGAAAAATGATCTGGAGAAAAGAGCTTTGAAGAACTGCTCTGCTGACGACGATTAAGATTCCATGGACTCTGGGATGATTTCCACAATTTATTGTCCAAAATGCAAACAAGAACAAATTCACTAAAATGGTCAGGGACTAAGTGGGTCTTGGAAAAGTGAAAGAACTGCTCACAAAGGGGAAGAAAGTCTCCCCTAGTCACAGCTCTCTGTCTCTTCAGGGAACAGTTAGTTACATCCCCTGCAATGTTTCCTGCCGCAGTGTTTGGGGGTCATTTCTTCTTTACAACAGGTACTCTCATTTGCTTTTTGGAGAGTGGTTATTGGGATTGTTGGCCCAGAAGCAAGCACCCCAGCGTACACACACACTCCCTTCCTCTCCCCCCCCCCTTCCTTGCTGTCCTTTTAAAGAAATGGTCCAAGACTTTCCTCCCACTTCTCTCTTGGGAGGGGGCTCAGAAAAGGAGCTTAAGAGAGCAAGTTGGAAAATGCAGTATGAGGAAAGACACCACTGCTTGGAGCAGTCCCTGCCTCTTCTATAGGGAACTGGGGCGGTATGGTCCAGGACTGTTCCTCAGGAGTCAACAGGCAAAGGAGGTGAAAACAAGTCAGCACACTCACTAAGTTTACCTCCCTCCCCCCAAAACCACTGTGGGAAACCCCATTGGTAGACTCACAGTCCGGCCAGGACCTCAGTCTCTGCTTGGAATGGAGGAGCAGTGGTGGAAATGTCTCAATATCCCATAAAAGAAAATCAGTTAAATAAATAATTTAGATCACACTAGCACATTCTTTGCAGATTTTTTATATGTTTGGGATTGGGGAAGGCTATAGTTCTCTTCAGTTCTTTTCAGAGAAAAGCAAGGCACGAGGGGGGGGAGCAACCAGGGCTTTTCCACATTTTGAGCTTCTTTTGAACTGAATGTTCCCATTGGAAACTGAGAGTCCCTTGTCATCTAGTGAAGGCTGACTGTGCCTTCTACCCAAGCCCTACTCCAGAGCACAATCTCCCGGGCAAAGGGTGAAAAAGACAACAACCCACTGGAGGAACTGAGTCAAAAGGAATCTGTCCCTCTTTTGGGTTTCCCCAACAGAGCAGGTGGGCGAGTCCGAAGGCTGGGAGGTGATTCCTTGGCTCTTTCTTCAGAATGTGGCCTGAAACGTTACTTCCAAAAGATTCAACCAAGTTTCTTCCTCCAGGGCTAACACACCTCCTGCAGGAAGTACTGCATTCTAGCTGAGTTTACTCTCCTTGGCCTCCTGTCCACGTGTGCCTGGGTGCCTGACTGGGGTCACTCCATGTGGGCACTGTAGCTTTTGTCTGCATCTGGACAGCTGGGTGTGTACCCATGCATTCGATCCATGCATGCAGCCCCTTCTTTATTCCCCCAGTTCTGTTGTTAGGGTTCTTTTAATCCTCCTGAAGTGTGTTCTCACACAATCACAGAGCAAATACCTTCTTGAATTCCAGATGACTGCATGACTCCAGAGATCTGTGTTGGGGACAGGAGGTGGACCAGGATAGGTTCCTGACACTCGGTGGGGTGTATGGTTGCTACGTTTCCCAGTCCTGGGGACTCTAGGCTTTTTTTTTTTTTTACACCTTCCTCTATCCAAATAAGTAGTAACCTTTTTCAAGATGAAGCAACCCTCTGCCATCCCACAACAAGGATTCAGGAAGGGTGCGGTCAGCCTCTAGAACCTCCCCTGGTAGACCGTAGCTCCGAACAGCCAAAAAACAAACAAAAACCCGAGAGGCGGGGTGATGTCTTGATTCTTTAGACGCTAGCCGGCAGGCATCCTAGCTACTTTCGTCCTGAGTCGCCCTGGAGAGAGCAGAAGCTTTATAGTTCACGTCAGGGAGCTTCCAAACAAACCCTCTTAGAGTTATGGGGCGAAACTCTCCTTCCAGACAGCCCCGAAGAGCACCACTTAGGTCTGAAAACTATAAGGGCCCGCCCCCTGGGCTCCTCCTCTAGCCCTCACCCTAACTTTAAGCGCCCAGCAGGAGGGCCAGAGCTAGAGTCACTTTCTCCCCTAGGCACCAGGAACCAAGCCACTTTTCAGGGTCCCTAGAGGGACCTAAGGGCCTGGACTGCAGAGGCCAGAGTAATGAAAGCAATGATCACTGGTTTCTAAACAACCTAAGCGATATGTTCCTCCACTGACTTCTCTCTAGGGCCTGGGCGGCTGGTGTTCTCACCTGCCTGCAAGAGAGCAAACATGGGGAGTGCACCGTGAAGGGTGTTGCGCACGTGTTCTCTTGAGATTGGAAGCGGCTTCAAGGAATCTTCTAGACGTGATTTTTCTGTGATTGAAGCTGACTTGCGATTAACTTCAGGTAGCATATAATTCTACCGTGGGCCTGTGAGTTTTTCCTACGTGCTTACATTGAGTGAGGTTACTTATCTTCACCTCACCTCCTCCCCCTGCCCCCAGGCAGTTTTTATGGCCGAGTAAAAGGGCCAGCGCCCCCCCCCCCACCAGATATGTAAAGCCGAAGTTCTTAATGCTCACTCCAAAGATCTGTTTCAACCGTCCAAGCTATTTTTTTTTTCTCTTGCAGGGTCAGAAGGAAAACCCTATGCAGGAAAAGGAGATCCCGATTAACCACCCTATACCCATGGCAGGGAGGAGTTCTAACCTCTACACACTGGATCTTTGGACCTTGCCACCTCACTCCCAACCCAATCTGTTATTTGGATTAGTGGCGGTGGGGTGGGAGAGCTAGAGAGGGAGTTGTGTTGACACAGGATGGAGGTGCAGATGAAAAAGAGGGCAGGAAGACGCAAGACTGGATGAAGATGTGCAGATGATGGGCGAGAATGAAGTGGAGATGGAGATGGGGTTGCATCGCAGGGCATCAACTATTCCCCCTTCTGTGGAGAGGTGCGTCTGGCTGCTCCGTTACTTCCCCCCAAATAAAGCTAATGATGTAGTAATTTAGGAGGGGTGAGGGGCTGGGCGAAAGGAGGGAGGGGAGAGGATGGGGGAACGCGCGCCCCAAGAGCGAAAGCAAACAGCTAGCTCTAGAGGCGCTGCGGCAGTTCAGGCTTCCCAACAGGTTAGCTAGCCCAGGATCCACCCGGTATTTCGCAGGAAGGGGGGGGGGTATGAGATAGCTTGTGGAGGGGAGATCCTTCCTGGAGGACAGAGGGAGGGAGAGAGAGAGATAGCGAGAGTGCGAGCGCAGAGCCTTTTGAAAGGATTTACACTTCCTAATGAATATTTATCCGCCGCTACTACACGCTCCGGGCTTCTCTTACCTTTCCGCAGGTAAGATCCTCCCTGCTCCCCTACCCTGGGGGGGGGGGGAATGTCATCCCGACTCCCTAGACTCGGGTTTGGGTGGTCAGTCTTTGGGCTGGCGGGG
>NC_022018.1:8589183-8592838 GCF_000317375.1 Microtus ochrogaster
AGAGAGAGAGAGAGAGAGAGAGAGAGAGAGAGAGAGAGAGAGAGAGAGACTGTGCGCCCCCGAGCGCGCATCAGGCGCGCACTAAGGACATTTTCGGACTTTTCTCTCGGAAGCCCTGGATCTTTTGCCTTTGCCTTTCTTTGGATTTCCTCCCCCCCTCCCCTTGGTCTCGTCTACCTCCTCCTCCATCCCCTTGGTTGCAGAACCGCTCATCTGCCCGGCTTTGTGCTGCTGGAACGCACCCCTCCAGGCAGGCTCTCGCATCTCTCACAAAGAGGATAAAGAGCTCTTTTTCTGCTGTAACCCCAATCCCGAGACCGCTGGTCAAGGGATCCCTCGACCCCTTTCCTGCAGTTCTACTCTTGAGATTCTGCCGCGCGCTCTGCCTCTTTCCCCCTCTTGGGGCGCAGAGGCTCATTGCAAGGAGATGAGAGATGAGAGTGACGGTCGATGACTGGGACTCCCGGGTACCGGGTTGAACTTCACAAGGGGTCTACTAACCAGGAACTGAGAGTCAGAACCGCCCCCCCCCATGGTAGGCCGCTGGTACCCCCCACCCCCGCCAAGGCTGGCGGGAGGAGCACAGCGAACTCGGACCCGCCTAAGGGGAAAGAGGGAGGGGGAAAGGAAAGGGGTCGGAGAAGAGTTGATTATTTATACAGAATTCTTTAAACAAACTTACCCAGCCACCTGTTGAGAATCAGTCTGGGGTCTGCCAGCTCCGGATCTGCTTTAGGTGGACACACAAAAACAAAAGCCAAGTTGGGAAAATAAATTTCTTTGGCCATGTTAGGCGAGGCAGGTTAGGCTCACAGCCCTGCGCTAGGGTCGCAATCCAAGAGGGGACCTGCCTAGAAGACCCAGGACTCAGTGTCCGTTCCCAGTCCCACGCCTCCTCAGCTCAGAGGCCAGGGTACTGAGCCCGTGAACTCAGCGCTCAGAGCTCAGCACCCTCAGTTCAGCTTAAACCGGGGCAGGCCTTCTAAGCCCTGCTCAGAAGTCAAGAGCAGCAGCGCCGCCGCTCCTAGCAGCCTTTCATGCTGCAGCCGCTTCTTATTCTTGTGTCTCGGCCTCTCTGGGATCCCCGGGACAAAGCCCCCAGAACCGGATCGCTCCCTTCCCGCTAAATCCCCTTCGGGGTCAGTGCGTTACCAGCACAGGGCCGCACGCCTCTCCTGCTAGCCGTGTGGCTCTTAAAGAGCCCCACACCCCTCCGCCCCGCGCGCTCCGCCGACCCCCGTCACCCCTCCCCTCTCCTCCGTATCTAGCCCCCCACGCCGACGCCTGAGGTCCCTGCTGCCCCGACCCAATGCCCGCGGACTCTAACCCCCCCCCCTTTCGCCTCCTCCCCTGAGCAGCCGGTGGAGCTGCGAACTGAATTCTACCCTTCGTTTTAGGTTTCCCTTCACTCCAAGAGCACCCACCCCTGCTTTTGACCTATGAATGGATCATGACCTGGGCACTACCTTTGCCCAGCTCAGAGATGATCAACGGATGTCTGCCAGGGCTTGGTTTAGGGGGTCGTGGAATGGAAAAGGGGCTGGGCACGGCAGTGGGACTGAATGGAAGGAGGAAAGGGAGGAGGGGCTGGTCAAATAGACAGACTCTGCTACCCTAGACCCACATTGGCCTCCAGCAGTTGTTGAAAGCTGGCCTTGAATGGGGTCCCGGGGTCAGCATCTCACCCTGCCCAGTGGATGCAGAGGAAGTGTTGTGAGCATATGCATACGGAGACTAGAGCGTCCAGAAGGTCCCGAGTGGAGAACTGAGAGTTCCCGGCTCCCAAGCCTTGTTTAAGGATCCAATAGCTGGGTGCACAAGAAAGGAGACCTTGAGTTCCAAATGTCCAGGGTAAAGGGCGACGGAGGAGAGAGGGGGCAGGGGAAAAGTCAATTCTTTTCGAGGAATGAAGTACAATTTCTAAAGATCTTATATTAACTAGTCAGCCATGTCCCTTGGGCCAAGAAGAGAGGAAAAGGAGGAGATAGTGGCTGTCTCCACTCCCTTTCTTCCAGAATTTCCTCTCTTTTCTCCTCCAGGATTGTATTGGGCCCAGTCCGGCTCAAGGAGAGTGGCCTTGCCTGAGGTACCTTCTTCAGGCCTCTCCAGGGCTAGAAACATGACTGAAGCTAGATCAGGAAAGGGGTACTTCAGGCAAGTGTGAACCTTCAAGTCGGGCTGTAGTGCCTAGGTTTCCTAAGAGGCGGCAGGTTACATCATTTCACTGGTGGCGCTCCGTGAAGGTGGCAGCAGTGACGGTTTGGGGTTCTGAACCTGCCCACCCTTTCTCAAATACAGGCCCGGGGTTCTAGTTGTCGGAAGATTGGTGGAAAGAAGTGTGAGGCCTCTTAAGGAGGTGAGACCAAAGGAATCCGAGGAAGGGAGGTGGAAAGCAGACCCTCCCCTGTGTATCTGCCTTTCTGCCAGACCAACACTACTCCAGACATGCCTATAAGGAACTGGGGTGGCTAATTGATTTACAGCTGGCCCTGTGGGGAAAAGTTTGTGGAATACACGGAGGAGCTCGATCCAAAAGCTGTAAAATCCACCTCCTTACTTCCCCATACACATAACCACTGTAGCTCTCATCCCCCGAGTGTCTAGCTCCTTTCTCTCTGCATAGGGCTAGATTACTATGCAGCCTGCTAGACTGGGTTTGTGCCCACCCTCCTGGGCCTGGCGGTGGGAGGTGTTCAGGTCCTAGACAGAGCCAAACCTCTCTTGTTTGAGGATGTGGGGGGTGAAAGGGCCTTTAGCGGGCGGCGGTGCGCGCTGCCGGCCCCAGAGGCCGCCTTTGAGCCGTCGGGGCGGCTTCATTAAGCAGCGCTAACAAGGCGTACAAATGCCGGGCCCAGCAGCTTTCTTGCAATGTTGGGGCCTTAGCAGGGCGCCAGGCTAATGAGGGTCACTCAAAGGGGCTGATCAAATATTCAAATTTCCCCTCGCGCCGGGAACTTTTATGCACAGGGAAAGTTGAGGCAACTGAGCTGTGTTTACTGTCCTGAGCGACAATTGCTTGAAGCCTGGGTCCCCGGAGGCTAAGGAAGGGAGGGAAGCTGAGAGGAGGGAGCAGTTGTTGTTGTTGTTGTTGTTCAAAGGAAAGTAATCGGGGGTCCTTGAAGAGCTTCGAGGCCTCCCCGCCCGAGTACTGCGCTCCCCTGCGCCCTCCCTGGCGGCCTGCGCCAAGCTCCTTCGTTTGTAGCTTGCGGGGAGGCCCAGACCACCCGCTACCCAGCAATCTCAGTCTTACAACGTCCTACAGCCCGGAAGAGGCGTTGCCCCCCACCACCAACCTTCCTGACCATTTGGGTTGCCAGTTCCGGGTTGAGCAAGGGTGTAGCTATCCCAGGCCCTCTGCAGCGCGCTCACCCGCAGACCTGAGAAACCCTTGGCAAACCAAATAAGGAGGGAGTGGGGTTCCTGCAAAATCCCCTGATTAGACCGAGACTTTCTACGTTTGTAGAAAAGTGCCTGGCAGAGCACCACACAGCACTCCCGGATTCAAATGCCCTCATTTCTTCCAGCCCCAGTCACTGAACTCTGACTCCAGATTCGGTAGCCAGGGTTGACGGTGATGGCAGTTTTCTCTGAGCAGGTGACCTCCATAGGTACCGAAGCCGCAGATCCACCAAGTCCCAGATTCTTGAGTCTCAGA
>NC_022018.1:8592938-8595736 GCF_000317375.1 Microtus ochrogaster
AATTCACCAAGGTGTTGCAGCTCTGAGAGTATTGGGGTGCAGGTGATTTTTAGCGTCCCACCTACTCTGAAAGAGCCCTGAGCTCTTCCGAGATCTCTTGTTACCCACTTCAGACTATCGAAGAAGGCAGCCTGAGTCTGAGCCGAGTTGCTCAGTGCATGGGAATTTGGAAAAACTCTAGAAGTCCACAGCACCTCCACTCACGCACCCACGCAAACCTTTTAGATCAAGACCCTGCGGATCACCAGAAGCACCGGGGACCATCCGCCCCGCCTTCCTGAACAGCTCTCAGGACTCTCAACTTACCGGGTTTGGAAGCAGCGTAGCGCTTCCGGCCTAAGCCGGAGAAACGCTGGCGGCGGAGTGGCCAGGAGGTGGGCTCAGAGGGCGGCGCAGAAACCAGTTCTGTTCTCTCACAGGCCCTCCGACAGTCCCGGGCTGCTGCAGGCCCGGGCGGGGTAGGATCGCACTCAGAGCTGTTCGCCTCGCCTGCGCCCTCCTCTCGGCTAAGCGCTCGAACGGCGCGGCTGCCACCGACTTGCCAAGCACAGTCGGCCCGCGAGCGACCAGGCTGTGGCTGGAGTGCAGGGCTTTTCCGGAGCAGAGTCTGCAATCTCTTTGCCTTAATTCTTCCTGAGTGGCAAAGGTTTTCGATTTCAGCGCTTTCGGCACAGCCCGCGGCACCTGCCCAGCCTCCCTCCAGGCCTGGGTTTCCCCCCCACTCGGAGGCGGGGGTTGCGGGGATTGGGAGGGACTGGCCGGGTTCGCCCGCCCGCCTGGCGCCTGGGTCCCCGGCTCCGGGGGATGCAGTTTCGGGGTCACGAGCTGCTTTCAAAAAGTTGAACACAATATTCGGAAACCCACCCGTAGGAATTCTCCCCCCCCCACGCGGCACAATACCCACTCCCCTCCCCCTTTTCATTCCTTCTTCCCCCGCTTCCTCCTCCTGCCCCTTCTCCCTCCCACCTTTCAGCCTATAATCCTTCCCCAACAAGAGAAAGGGGTCGGGAAGAAAAGACGAAGTGTCTGTTTTTGTGTCCCAACCTTTGGGCTCTTTCTGGGCCCGCAATGAGCGACCGCCCAGAGCTTCGCAGCTGAGCGGAAAAGGACTCCTGGTCCACAGGAAAATGTGTGGAGAGAGAGATCGCCAAAGTGGAGTTCGACGGATCCCATCTTTTAGGGGGAGCGTTCTTCCACCCTAGTCAGTGAGTTTAGGTTCCCCCACCTGCCTCCAGCTAGACAGTTAGTTGTATAGTCCCCTAGTCCAACCCAAGCACTCACTCTGTGTTACCCTTAACCGGGCTTGCCCTTTAAAACCTGGCGCTGCTGAATCAAGGCCTAAGAAAGACCTGAGCTTGAGAGTTAAGGCCTGCGACCATTTTAGCTCCAGGCTCCAGTTAGGTTCACATTTAAATTCTCCCACAATCTCTTTTTCACTCCTCCCTCATTGAGATCTCCCGAGTGGTGAGTACCCGGCGCCGCGCCCCCAGATCTGCATCGGAATGTAGAAAAGATCTTTTTTTAAAAAAAGTTTTGAATTCCTCAATGATTTTTCTTCTGGAAAGGCAGCTTAGGATAATTATTTCAGCTTTATTGAGAGCAGATTAGTTGAAGTCTGGGCGCTGCGTTTCAATACGCGTTGTACATGGGCCGACAATGTGGGCTTTGTTGGCTACTGTGTGTGAATCCATTCAACATATACACTTTTTAACACCAAACCGAATCCTGTCTAAATATACACAGTGCGTTGGGAAAGATGTCTCTGACCCGGACAAATCTGCGTAAATCACACTTCCATAGTTACAGAAGCCTGACAAAGGGAGGCTGGCCTCAAGATGCAGATTACAACTTTTTACAAGCAACATACCTAAGAATAAATGCCCGTGGCTGGCTTGGGGACTGTGGTCGCCCGCAGGCAAGAAAGGCCCTCTGCGTTCTTTGGAAGAGAGGCAGTCTGTTTCAGGGTTGTGATACTATCTTACCTATGGAGAAATTAGACTTTTATTGTTTATTACCATAATTATTTACACTATGAACAAACGAGGAACTTTCAGGCCTTGGGTGTTTCCCCAGGGTGCCCTCTACAGTTTCAGCATCTTTCAGAGGGTGCTGGGAAGGCTCAGTGGTTGTGCCCATGGATGTAGGAAAAGTAGGCATCCTCCAGACTCCCCTTGGTCCAGAGAGTCCCTAGGCTTCTGGGTTCTTGTTGCTGCTCTACAACTGTGGGAGGCAGCTGAAGTCTGGGGGTGGAGAAACAAACAATGGGGTTGCTTTTGGAGAAGGAGAAAGTGTAGTGTTGTTACCAGTGCTTTAAAATACACGGGGATGAAAAAATTCACTGATTCTTGTCTGGTCGCAAAGAGCTACATAGTTTAGCATGGAAGGAAGTGGCATAAATGGAGTTCAGTGGCACTGGCCAGGGAAGCCCTCACAGGCCCCAGGTTCGCCTCCTGGGTACCAGATGCTGTCTCCCAAATCTAAGCTCATCTAGCTGCTTCCAGGGTGAGAGTGCAATAGGCCTCCCGATCTCCTCTCTTCTTTCTTCTTGACCACTGTTAGGGAGCAGGTTGACAGAAAGTCGTAACTGAGACACCCTGTGCAAACCTGGCCGGGCCACCTGGTCCTGTGCCTCTCCACAGACAAGCAGCCTGGTGCTCCTGAGGCTGGGAGCCCCTTCCCTTCCTGAAACACTCCCGCAACTAATTGCTTGTCTCATTCCTTTTCGAATTTTTGGATCAACTTCTTTGAGCAGGAGGAGAGAGGGAGGGAGGGAGGGAGGGAGGGAGAAAGAGAGACAG
>NC_022018.1:8595836-8604704 GCF_000317375.1 Microtus ochrogaster
AGAGAGAGAGAGAGAGAGGATATTAAGAGTTGCAAAGATTTTTTTTTAAATTCTGTTTCGCCTTCTTCTCCCTCCCCCCCCCCTCCGGCTAAGTGGTAAAACCGTCCTTACGTTCTCGGTATTGATTGGCAGGGCTGACAGTGATTGGCAGTGGTTGCCGTGGCAACGCCACAACGACACGCTGCAGACCAATAGAAAAGCGAAACAAAATGTTTCAATGCTGCACTCACTGTGGATTTAGGGGAGATATTATGAGGCTGTTGTCATTAGGGCGATTGCTGTGGAATCGCTGAATCTTGACTCGGCGGTGGTTGGCTCTCGCTCTCCTCTCGTTCTCCTCTCGCTCTCCTCTCTCTCCCTCTCCCTCTCTGCCTCGGGTTCTCTCTCTGCGCGCGCGCACCGGGCCGCTCTCCTTCCTCCCTCTCTATGTGGCTGCGCGGGTGTGTGTGTATGTGGATGTGTGTGGGGTGTGGGTGTCCCTTACGTCCTTCCTCCTCCCCCTCCTTCTCCTTCTGCTCCCCCCTCCTTTCCATCTCCTCCTCCCCCCTCTCCTCTCCCTCCTCCTGGTCCTCATCGCCCCTCTCCTCCTCTTCCTCCCCTCTCTCTTCCTCTCCCTGAATTTTCTCCTCTCCTCTCAGGTCAGTCCATGGTATTCCGCTCCCCCCTAGACCTCTATTCCTCCCACTTCTTGTTGCCAAACTTCGCCGATTCTCACCACTGCTCCCTACTTCTGGCGAGTAGCGGCGGCGGGAGCGTTGCGGGCAGCGGCGGCGGCGGCGCGGGAGGAGGCGGCGGCGGCGGGAACCGTGCGGGAGGCGGCGGTGCTGGCGGAGCAGGCGGCAGCGGCGGCGGCGGCTCCAGGGCCCCCCCGGAAGAGTTGTCCATGTTCCAGCTGCCCACCCTCAACTTCTCGCCGGAGCAGGTGGCCAGCGTCTGTGAGACGCTGGAGGAGACGGGCGACATCGAGCGGCTGGGCCGCTTCCTCTGGTCGCTGCCCGTGGCCCCTGGGGCGTGCGAGGCCATCAACAAACACGAGTCGATCCTGCGCGCGCGCGCCGTTGTTGCCTTCCACACCGGCAACTTCCGCGACTTGTACCACATCCTGGAGAACCACAAGTTCACCAAGGAGTCTCACGGCAAGCTACAAGCCATGTGGCTCGAGGCGCACTACCAGGAGGCCGAGAAGCTGCGCGGCCGCCCGCTCGGCCCGGTGGACAAGTACCGCGTGCGCAAGAAGTTCCCTCTGCCGCGCACCATCTGGGATGGCGAGCAGAAGACTCATTGCTTCAAGGAGCGGACTCGGAGCCTGCTGCGGGAGTGGTACCTGCAGGATCCCTACCCCAACCCCAGCAAGAAACGCGAACTGGCGCAGGCCACCGGCCTCACTCCCACACAAGTAGGCAACTGGTTTAAGAATCGGCGACAGCGCGACCGCGCCGCGGCGGCCAAGAACAGGTCAGTGGCGGGGATCACGACTGGGCCACAGCCTCCGGGGCTGGGGAAGGGAAGACGGGTTGAAATGCAGGCTATCCTGGCATAGTAGGGGCGGCTGACCCAGAGCTGGAGGAGCCGGGTCTCTCTGGGTAGTTGGAGAAAGTTTTTGGTTGCCCCGGAACAGGGGAGGAGAGGGTTATAGGCTACTTTGCCCAAGAGGGGCTTTTATCAGGGCCAGAACTGTCTCTGAGAGCTTCTAGTGTCCTCAACCCGTGGTGCCAGTCTTGGAAGCCCTAGTCCCCTGGCAGATTTTCTCAGCCCTGGCCCCAACTAGAAGGCTGGGAGGAAACCAAAACTCTATTTGCTGTCTGATTATATCCATGCATGGCAAAAGAAGGGTTGGGAGCCTTGGAGATGTCCAGAAGCGATCAAGAGGGGCAAGTGGACCAGGGTTCCTGCCACAAAGGGAAGATGGCCCGTGGCCACCATCCAGCGAGTTTCCTTTCCGAACCCTGAACAGGAGAGGCAGACTGGGTGTGAAGAGGCCTAGTGTGTTTTAATTAATGTGTTCACACAAGGGTGTCCACTCCTGGTGTTCCTCAAGCATTAAATATCTCTGTTCTCGGCTAAGGAGCGTCCATCCCTTTGGTCCACTTAGTTGGATAGCAAACGCCAGCAGGTGCAGCTCTGTTTCCAGCAAGTTGGTTACAAAGTCACAAAGTAGTTTTGGTTCTTGTGAATCCTTAAAGCTGGGTTGGGAGAAGTACGTAATAAAAGGAGAGGGGCTAGAGAAATTGAGTCCAAGGGGAAGGGAAAAGAAGGGGGGCTTGGGTGAGCGAAAGCTCTCCTACAGAGCCTCAATCCTCTCCGCTTCAAAGGCACTAGGCCTGGGAAGGAGCAGGAGCCCCAGCTGCCAACAGCTGCTGGTGGCTGGAGTACCTGGAGTGTGTGTGTTTTGGTGGTTCAAGCCTGAAGCCACTTCCCTCTCACCTCTGCCTGTGGAGACCACTTTTCGCCAGATGAGGGGAGCACCCAGGACCAAGAAAAGGCTTCCTTGTGGGGAGACCCTAGGTTCAGGCAACTGCTTTTTTGCCTGAAAAAGAGACAGTCTATCCTTCCCTCCTGCTTTCTCTTTCTTCCTTTTTCTTGCTTCTCTCTCTTACTCCCATCTTTTAACCCCCACCTTCCCTATTTTCTCGTCCCCGGATCCTGCGCTCCCCGCGTAGGGACTCAGAAAGTAAAACGGTGGGTACTCTTGGGAGAACCCCACCACCACCTCCCGCAGCAATGGATTATGTTTGGGAAGGCCGTGGCAGGAGGCTGTACGGAATTTTTAGGTCTCCATGCAGTCGGTCCAGTTACTAGAGTCTCCGAGGTTGCGGAAGAAGAGCGAAGCTCTTTCCCCACTGTCTGCTAGTCCAGGGCTCAGCGTCCCTTACTGACCGCTCAAGTCTCCGCAGGCGGCTGGCTTGGGGTTCAACCCCTGCTCTAAGGCCGTCCCTATCTGGAACACTTCCCTAAGCCAAAGGAACTTGCAGCCGGGACTTGAGTTAGGAAGACCCTGCGGTACTCAGGGAGCAAGCAGCTGGGTGCCTGGAAGAACACAAAGCGCAGTCGGGGGCGGTGGCTAGGGGCGTGCGATGCGGGAGGCCGCGGAGGTAGGGGGGTGCGGGCCCAGCCGGGCCAGTCTCCCCGTGGTGCAAGTGAGGGGAGCAGGGTGGCAGGCCATTTAGTCAGGGCGGGCTCCGCTCTCTCTTTCCCGCAGGCTCCAGCACCAGGCCATCGGACCGAGCGGCATGCGCTCGCTGACTGAGCCCGGCTGCCCCACGCATGGCTCGGCAGAGTCGCCGTCCACGGCGGCCAGCCCCACCACCAGTGTGTCCAGCCTGACGGAGCGTGCGGACACCGGCACTTCCATCCTCTCGGTAACCTCCAGCGACTCGGAATGTGATGTATGATAGCCAAGGCCGCCCTCCTCCTCCTTCCCCTCCTCCCCCTCCACCATCCCCTCCTCCTTCTAGCCCGGCTCCTTTTCCTTCTGGTCCATCCATAGAACAAACCGAAATCAGGACACGCGCGCTCGCGCTCGCGCGCGCGCACACACACACGTACTCCATACACACTCCCACCCCAGCCAAAAATATATTAAAAAAAAAAAGAAAAATAATTTAACCTTAAACCATCAACCCCCCACCACCACCACCACCACCACGGCCACCCCAAAGGACCGCGACGCCAACAGACAGTCACAAACGCTGATCTTGCGGGCAGAAAACATAAAAGAGGTGACAATTGTATACTTTCCAGGACAAGCACGGTTTCTCCTTTTGGTTCCCACGGACCCGGCACCCCACCTGCATGACGATTTATTTGTATCTGGGAAAATATTCTCTCTAGTTTAAAGTGATTTAAGGAGTCGACCATACAAAAACCACCACCGCCGAGACAAGACGACAAAAACAGACAAAAAGGAAAAAAAAACTGACATCTCCGTTCTGAATTTGTTTTTTAAAAAGGAAAGAAAGAACGAAAGAAAGAAAGAAAAAGAAAAACTCCTCGAGAGAAATAGCAAGTGTTTCTTCCTTCTGTTGCTCTTTCCTCTTTTAGCTCTTTCTCTTTCTCTCTGTTTTTAAGTCCAAGGATTGGTCAAACAAGATAGAATCTTTTGTTTTTTGTTCAGCAGACAATCATTTTCTTCGTAAGCACCTTTTTCTCTCCACTCTGTCACTGCCTGTGTGGGTACTGGTTATAAATGTGGAAAAAGAATAGTTATGACTGTAACAGATTTTTATTTTTATTTCAAAATTTTATATGAATTATGTATATCTTAATGATCGGTCATTTTCCCAGTTTGTAATATATGTGTAGCAATTGCTTGTATATGATACCTGCTTTTTTCCTCTCCCTCCTCTCTCCTCCTTCCTTCCCTGCTCACTCACCTCTTTCCTTTTGGGGGGTTCCTCCTCCTACTCGGGGTTCCTGGCCATCGACTTGTCAGTCGAGGCTTGGCGAGGTGGCCAGGGTTAGGGCGAGGGAGGGACCCTCTCGCCAGTGAAAGCTGAGTGAGGCCGTAGGATTCTTATGCAAAAGCTACTCCAAGTTTTTCCTAGCCGCTTCGGAGGCCTCATTCACTCCCGTAGGGCGCTTTTACTGTTATCTTAACTGCGTGTTTATCTATATGTAAAAACTTTCTAAAGCAAATACAGTATTCTCCATTTTCTTATCACTCCCAGAGACTGGTGTTTGTGTCCGCAGAGGCCAGCAGTTCCCGGGTGTAGGGTTCAGCGGCCCTACCTCGCTCTTGCTCTCCGGCTCTGCAGCTGCCAGAGCCTGAGGGTTGTCAAAGCTGGATCTGAGATTTTTCTGGAAGTTGAGTCGAAAACTGAGAGCAAACACTTGTTTGGAAAGAGAGTCCAAGCAATATCCTGAGAGAAAGGCAAAGAGGGCCCAAGGGAAGGGGGCTGCTACTAGTTCTTCCCATGCCTAGGGGTCAGGGCCTGAACCTTCCCCAAGCGCTTTGCTCTGGGTTTGCAGGGTCCTGCGGCTCTTGTGGGTCCCCGGGATGTTTTGGTAGCCTTCTAGTTGTTGTTTTGCTTTCTTGAAAGGAAAAATAGACAAGGTCCCCTAACCCAAGCATCCATCCTGAACGAAGCTGAAATGTTGTCTTCGTTGTCTATTTCTTCTTCTTCTTCTTCTTCTTCCGTTTTTGGAGGAAGTTAAAATAGTTAACTATGGCGGGGATGGGGAAGACAGGCGAAGGGAGGAAGGAGGTAGTTTTCTGACTTTAGGGTCTAAAATCAGGATACTTTCCCTTTTACCTTCACCGCCAGCCTCCTTTGACTGGGTCGCTTGCCTTAAGTGTCTGAATCTACTTGAATTTTCTCACCTTGTCTTTTGGGATCACCCGGAGTCCCTTCAGCTTCTAAGGGATTTTGGTTGGGCTGTACGGTTAAATGAAAACCAGCAACAAAACAAACCGCACGTTCCTCTGCGGGCTCCACACTTCTCTGGCCGGCTGTGGCTACACAGTTCTCAAGGATGGACGGATGGGCAGAAGCGATTCTGCGGCTCTGGGCCAGGGCGGCCTGCGCTCGAGGAGAGGCCAAAGAGGTCATTTTGGAAAACTTGCCTTCACTTCAAAGTTCAGTTTCCAAGCTGGGAGGATTAGGGAGAAAAGAGCCTGGAATTTCGCGCCCGCTTCCAAACTAATTTTGACTTCCGATTTCCTTTTGCCTTTATTCCCCGAAGCACGAAGCACCGCTGGGGGAGGGGGTTTACGAGGGCTGGCTTGGGCAGAGGGGCAGACTGGCCCGAAGGTGCCCTAGGTGCAGAAGAGCGCATGCGCTTACAAGGGGCGGAGGGTTCCTTAGGGGGTCCCTTCTTAGAATCAGGGCATCCTGCCGGCTCCCCAGCCTACCTGGCACACAATGTTAGAATCTCTGTGTGTGCCCACTACCCGTAGAAACAGTCCAGGGCAGCCATATTTCTGACACCGCCAGAAAATTGGAAAGAGGCGATCTAAAACCCACCAGGCTTGGACTTCCCAATCTGTTGTCTGCTCCTCTCACATTTGACCCAGAACTTGGGCCTTTCAACCCAGAAGAAATGGCTGTCTCGGTGTAGACAACGTGGATGGAGGGCGAATGAACCACACCTGAGGGGTGGAAGGAGCGCGCCATCGCTGCTGATGAGTGACTCCCTCCGGAGCGGACTAGACCCAGTGACATCAGGAGTAGGGGGCTTTTTGGGTGAGGACAAAGGGGAAAACTTGGGAGTTGCGCATCTTTCTCTCACCATGGTCAGCAGATAAAGCAAGTTTGGGTCAACTCATGGCCTCTTCCTCCACTGGAGAACCAGCCCCTGGTCTCCACCAGCAAGCAGCCTTCACTTTGGAGGGCCTGTGTCCTGTTGGGTGTCACAAGCCTGTGGCCCCTGTCAATCACTCCTATATTTCTACATAGGTCTGCCACAAATACCAGTGCTGTGTTCTTTGCATTTTCTGACTTTACCTACAGGTCTCCTGTGTGCTTGGTGTGAGTGGCACACGTGTGTGCCGTTCTGAAAGCTGGGCTCTCACTATTTCGTCAAGTTCTGCTTACAAAAGGATGTGTGTGCTAGATATAAATGCACACATACTTCATTGGCATGTTCCGAGTGTGGGTTTTCAAGAATGCTGAATAGCTTAGGTATAACACTTCTGTACCGAGAGAGCAGGGAGTGTCATAGTGGTTCCAGTACACCTGCAGGATGCTGTCAGCAGGGCTTTCTGTCCAGAGAACAAGTGTCCTTTATGTCAGTTCTTTTGTGGGCATCTATGTTCACTCATTCTGGTTAGTCCATGAACCTGAGCGCCTCAGTCTCCATCCCTAAGAATCTTACACACACACACACACACACACACACACACACACACGCGCGCGCGCGCGCATGGGAACTCACAACAGATGCTAGTGTGGGTTGGTTGCTTCCTTCACTCATTTTTTCCTTGATACATTAGTTATTACAGGGGACTTGACCCTTACCCTTTAACATAGAGGGCAGAGAGAAAGGGGGCTCATCTCTGGTCAGATCTCTCTTTTGCTCAGTGCCCGACCTTTCTCTTCCTAGCCCCCAGATCTATGGCTAAAGCTGTCAGTGTACCATGGGACTTCTGGGGGCACAAATGGGTGGAAGAGCTGTGCTGACACTCTCTTTGTACAAAAGCCAGCTCACACCCCCCCCCCCAACCTCCTGGAAGCAAAGCAAACTGTGCCTGGGCCAGGCAAGTGAGGCCTCTGTGGACCTGTTGACCACAGGGCCCCTTTCTCCGGGCCACACAGCAGCTGGCTCCCCTTGGCATCAGAGGGTGGAGAGCACTTCTCTGTATACTGTGCACCTCTTGCTTGCCCTTTCGGTGCATTTGGCTGGGAACTTTGCCCAATGCTAGGCCTCTCTATACCTAGGTGCTTGCTCTAGATCAGTGATTGTCAGCCTGTGAGTCACTACCACCAGGACTGCATATCAGATATTTACATTGCAGTTCATAGCAGTAGTGAAATTATGAAGTAGCAACAAAATAATTTTATAGTTGGGCATCACTGCAACACAAGGAATTGTATAAAAGGGTCACAGCACTAGGAAGGAAGAGAATGACCGCTCTACGGTACACAGGGTGAGGAATAACATCCAATGTTCTTTCTCCTTGCATCCCTCAAAGTAAACAATGGTTATCTAGGATTTGCATCAGAAACCCCAACAGCTGATTGCACTGTGAAGCTGTGAATATCTGTATCAAAGACCCCACCCTTAGACTGTCCCTGCCAGAAAAAAGACAGGTCAATGGACTCCTTTTGGTGTGTTCATTTCTTAGCCCCCTTCATTTCCTCACCCCATCCCAGAGCTCCTCCTATTTAGCTCCCCTTCTTGCCCTCTGAATCCTGCCAAATTAACTGCCCAGTGCCAGTGAAGTTGATTATCCCTGGTGAGATACACAACTGATTTAAAAGAAATGACCTGGAAGCTGCCCCGGTGCCAGGCAGGGATGCTGATCAATAGTGAAGCTGGATAGAGGTGTGTGAACCTGGTGGCAAGGCTGGGATTGGGGCTGGTGGGGACAGTGGGACCAGTGCCGCTCTGGGAAGGCCAGGACAGGGCCTAAGCAGGCCACAGATCTGACCTCCACAACCCACTACCAGTTTGTCATGAACACCCATGTAGTTCGTCGAAATTGGAATGAAACAGCTTGGCACATTGGGAACCCGATGCCTTGCAAGGGTCACTAAACCGACAGCCTAGGATCAGGCCTGTGGAACATTGGGCATGCTCTAGCTCCCCCAGAGCAGAGGGTGCCTCAGACTTTTCTCCCCCTCCTTGTCTTCCATTGCCACCCAACCTTCCTGCACTGCCTTGTGTGACCGTCACCTGGAGTACTGGCTGCCACCTCTGTGGCTTTTCAAAGTCCTCCCTGGGTACTGACCACGAAGACCATTGAGCTGCAAGTCCTCAAGCATGGGCCACCCACTGCTAGGTCTCTTGGGGGTGGGCAGCTGAGCTAAACTGAGCCTTCTTGGTCCCAGGCAGCCGGCTGGGATGGCTGTCTGGCCTAAGGGGGAGGGGGATGAGGGAGTCTGGGAGGAGGGTAGTAGTACACGCCCCGGCTCCAATTTCTCCGGTCAGCTGAGCACAACTTTCCATTCGAGTGTATTCATGCAGCTGCTGATTAGGCTCTCCAGTGTCAGGAAGGACTCGGCAGGAGGGGGTAGGCACCACCAGGCTAACAGAGGCTACACTACACACACACACACACACACACACACACACACACACACACACACACACACCCTAGCCACATGTTGTATGTACACCTTGCTCCCAGCCATTTCTGCATAAATACAAATACAGCTCAGCTCTCTCTCTCTCTCTCTCTCTCTCTCTCTCTCTCTCTCTCTCTCTCTC
>NC_022018.1:8604804-8608861 GCF_000317375.1 Microtus ochrogaster
CACACACACACACACACACACACACACACACACGCCTGCCACCAGAACAATTCCCCAACACCCACAGGTCTACCCAGCCAATCTTTCTGCTTTACCCCTTACAGAGTCTACACCGGTACTGAAAGCACAAATGCAAGCATCCTCAATATCTCTCCTCCCTTCTGGTCCTCTCTCCAGGAAGCGCATGCTCCAAACCTGCATGGATGAACACACAAACATGTCTGGTTTTCCAATCTTCCTCCCACAGAGCTATCCAGACTCACAATAGAATTGCACACATATGTAAAGCGTCACTAGCACCCACAGACTGGTAACACACGGTCTGTTCTATGTAGAGAGCTGGGACTCACCAAAAGTTCATACATGGGAGAAACTGCAGAAGAACACAGCCGTGGTACATTCACAAAGATGCAGGATATTCAAGGAAGCTTCAGATACCTGCTGACAAGAGGAGCCAAGTCAAAGACAGTACCAAAACACCTCAGTCACTTGCAGGTCTGGGCACCTCTGAAACCACTTCTCTCAACTTCATCCACTTCAAGAGACGCTCCCCCCAAAATAAACCCCACAGCATGTGACTAGAGATGTAAAGGAGACAGCCAGTGTACTGAACACACTTACTATTGAGAGTGGAACAGAACCCTCTGCTGTGAAACTCCCTTAACCCAAGTGCCTAGGTATGCTATTCTGCAGAACCAGAAGGGACAGCAGAATGATGGACACACAGAGTGAAAAGAAAGAGAAAAGAGAGGTGACTTGAAACAAAAAGAGAGGAGTCAGACCCCTGCCTGTAACTCAAGCAGAGGCAGGAGGATTACAAGTTCAAGGCCAGCTTGGCTAGAGAGTGACATTACCTCTAAAAAAGAAAAAGGAAAAAGAAAGAAAGAAAGAAGTGAGAAGAAAAGGAAAGGGAGGAAGGTGAGGAGGGAGGGAAAAAAGAAAAGGAAGAGAGCACTTTAGAAAACTCTAGAAAAGCTAGCTGGACTCAGCAGGCATGGGCCGAAGCGGGCTAGAGAAAATGTGCAGCTGTGGCAGGGAGCAGGTTAGTACTCCTGAGCATACCCAAGGGACTGAGTACTTGCTGCATGTGTGCCCCGCAGCCTGGAGCCCTAAAGTGCCCATTCCCCTTGGAGGGTGGTTGGAGTTCAGACACCCTCCTCCATCCCAAAGGCCCCACCCAAGAAAGCACCTGCTGTCCCTCCCTGCCTTAGGCAGCAGCCTCTCCACTGACTGAGCTCCCCATACCCACGCTCTCTTGCACGTGAGCACACTTACGTGCACAGATGTCTCCCATAATGGGCAGTGACATTCCACTCTCTCTGCACAGGGATGAGTGACCCAACAGTACCACCCAGAAACACATTTTGCAAATAAACCTGTACTTCCCTCTCATTGATATAAACGCTGCCTTTAAGAAAGAGGGGGCAGAGCTTAAATCCAAAAGGATTTTACCGAAGGTGTTGGTAAAAAGGAATTAAGGACCAGCCGGTACACATGTGTTTATTTCTCTTCTGGCTGTGTCCCCTCAGCAGCAGCCAGGCAACCCCTGGCAGTCCACAAGGAGAGAGCCCTCCCTGTGGGCAGATGGGTTTATCTGAGCATGGGAGGAGCTGTAGAACCGACCACTAGCTGAGAACTTGCCTGAGGACTCACCTGGGTTTTCCTTTCTTGCCAGCACATTCTATATAAAGCCTTGGTGTCTAAAGAAACAAGTGAGGCATAAGGTCAGGGGTGAGTGCCCTGGGGCCTTTTAGATCCCCGGATATGAAGGGACCGTTTTGGATCTAGGAATCTACAAGAAAGGTAGGAGATGAGGGCTGGTGTGTGGGAGTCCCCTGAGACCCCAAGTGTTGTCAGTCAGTGCCCCGCCTGCTGCCTCCTGACCTTCCCAGACCTCCTCCTAGCTGAGACTCAGACCCTCACCCTCTTCTCTGACCAGACTGCCTCTCTTGTTTCAGTTTGCTGGGGGCCACTGCCATTCCACCCTGAGGCCTCGGCATCACAGGGTCTTTCTTCTTACCCCCTGCAGCCTGGGCCACCCTAGGCAACAATCAGGCGGAAGCCCTTCCAGGCCCGTGCAGGCTTTGGTTTGTTGGATTTTGAGGTGATATTTATCATTATAATGAATTTGCGACTATTATTCAACAGAAATTCTAAGCAAGGCCCTTTAATAAGTAAGCGTGGCTAATTACAGGCCTCTTGAGGCCTGGGGTCCCGCGGCTGGCCACCTTGCCTGCCCTCACTCCTCCTGCACCCTGGCCAGGTCCAGCTGAGCAGGATCAAGGTAGGGAAAACCTCGAATGCAGATTGCAGCCACACCTAAGAGGCTTTAATTAGAAGCTAAGGAGAAAGAAACTCAGAAAGGACAATGACTTGGACACTGTCACGCAGCTACTCTGGCACACTCGATGTCCTACCCCGTCTTTCTCACCATGGGTTCTTGGTACCCGAGCAAACAGATTTCTAAGATTCCTCACTGGCCCCAAGACTGAATAGGGAGCTGGGTGGGTCAGAAAGTGGCCCGCCCAAGGCACTTGACACTTATAGTGATGTAGTCCTTCAAGAGACTGGGCTACTAAGCACCTACTTAGGACCAGACACTTTCAGAGCCCCCACGCAGGGGCTAAAAGCAGCCATTCCTACCAAGGCCCTGGGATCAATGGAGCTGGCTCCATTCCCAAAGAGGACAGATTTCAGCGTGAGGTACCAGGGTGTTCCAGTGGGCTGGACTCACCAGCGTCCTCATCTCTGTTGGGTGTGTAAGGCAAATACACACTTTACTCAGGAGACACACCCACATGCAGACTTGCCAAGGGTTTTTATGCATTTGCATGTAGGCTGGGCAGCAGACTTAGTCCAAAACTATCACATATATTTTGTAAGAACTGAGAGAGGGTCAAGAGCAATTGGGGTTTGCCTTCAAGTTGGTTACAGTTGATTGGAAGGGACAGTTGAGGCCATCAGTTAAAAACAAATACACATAGGGTGTCTGGGAATGGAGACCGGAAAGGACAACACTGACCCGGACAAATGGATTGGATTCAGTGCAGGGGATGCCAGACAGGCAGAGCAGGGCCAGGGTGTGAAGGGAGAGTTGGCTCCAGGGGGAGCAGTGTGGCAGGACTGGTTCCTGGTGACTCTGGGGTATTGCTCATGGGGTGTGGAGAAGCCTCCAGTTGAGTCAGAGGAAGAGACATGAGGTGAAGAACAAGGTTCCATCAATTATGTAGTCTTGACCCCATACCCAATGGGCAGCGTACACATTCCTAGTAAAGGCTCAAGGGGCCATCTGCAGGGCTTGTCACTGGTCCTGGATTCCCACTCCTTGTGACTTCGAGAAATATGGAGTCTTCCAGCTTTCCACCCCCAAGTTGGCCATAGGGGAGTGGTGTCAGTCAACCAAATTCTGTGAGTATTGTTGGAAAAGCCACCCCACTACCCAGAGTGGTACCCCAGATTTCACATTGGCTCTGTTCCCATGCACGTCCTTCTGCCTTAATTCCATCCTAGAGGAATGTCCGGGGGGGGGGGTTCTAGAATGAGGACAGTGAAACCTTGAGGACCAGGCCCTCTGAGGGGCTCTGTGGAGGAGTAGCTAAGGGGTGCAGTGGATCCATACACTAGGCCATTGGGAACATAGCCCCTGCCAAGGGCTGGAGGGTCAGAGGTAGAGCAGAAAATCCAGGTCTTACTGGACTCCCAGCACCCTAGGAAAATCTGGGTCTGAGCTCTACCCAGCTTCTGTGCACGCAGTCTCTCGAGAACTGTTTCTCAGGCCCCTGATTGGCTGGTTCCAGGGATAGAGACAGCCCAGGGTATAGCCTCCCAGTTGTTGACACTAGAATTCCAGAAAGGCTTTTTGGAAGGCGGCAGCCCTTCGCAGGAGGCATGGGTTTCAGACCCACCACACAGCTTGTCATGAAACAGCAGTCGGTTTTGAGACCGAGAGAGAACAGAAATCAAACTCAAGTTGCTGAGCTATTTACCCTGAGGTTTCCATCGCACGTCAGTGTCTCCTGGCCCCACACTCATTTGGTGTCTCCTGGAGCTAACTCCT